>NC_135498.1:135069701-135212201 GCF_052857255.1 Amblyomma americanum | reverse complement strand
AGAAACGAGGAGGCTAACGAAAATGTTTCAGCCTAAGTTAAGGACAACGCAGTGAGCCATGGAAAGTAAAATGAGAGGTGTAACGTTAAGAGACTGGAAGCGGGCAGAGCGGGTGAGGGAACAAACGTGGGTTAATGACATCTTAGCCGAAATCAAGAGAAGAAATGGGCATGGGCAGGGCATGTAATGCGAAGGCAATACAACCGCTGGTGCTAAATGGTAGCGGAGTTGATTCAAACAGAAGGCGAACGTAGCAGGGGGCGGCAGAAGGTTAGGTGGGCGGATGAGATTAAGAAGTTTGCAGGCATAGGGTGGACGCAGCTGTCAAAGGACCGGGTTAATTGGAGAGAAATGGGAGAGGGCTTTGCCCTGCTATGGGTGCAGTGAGGCGGATTATGATAATGATGATGAATGTTTACTTGTTATTGACATGACTTCTAGGCTACACATTGCCGCGACAGTGAGCTCCCAGAAGTGCGGTCGCGTAAGATGCCGTAGTGCTTTCAACACAATGACGAATTTCGCTTTTCTTCCCGCCTTAGGGGTATCTCTTTAATGATAAGCCCAAACTTGGCAATAAAAATAGAGGTTTTCTACTTCCTTTGGCAGCTCGCATCCCCTAAATTTACGGCAAGGCTATCCTAATTTTATCGAAGCAGTAGCGTCTACGATTCGATATGCAAATTTGTCTTGAAGTGAAAAGCGCCACTAAAATCTAAAAGCTGTTGGTAAAATGTAGGCGGCGCTCCAAAACCCAAATCCAAAACCCAAAATGCAACGCTTCTGGTAACTCTGTTTCGAATAGCTTGTGACAGGGCTGCCAAGCTGCGGTGACAAGCGAGTCAGAATATGGAAATGCGCTTCTTCCGGCGCAGGCATCTCCTTTGGGGCTGCGACTAGAGGAAATGCGGACAGCGTAAAAGAGGTGGCAAGCGTGAGCCCAAGAGAAGCAACTCCGGGAATTGAGAAAGTTTCCGTTCTGGCGAAGAAAGTATTCTCAGCGAATACGGGATTGCATTTCCCATGTGGAGACGGGCCTATGGGACACCATTTTGTGCATAGTGGGGAAGGAGTTGTCTTTAGTTTTGGATGAATTCATGTGTAGTTTTTCTTCGACGTGCATATCTACATTGGCCTCCAGGTGTGGAACAATTTCAGTGTATTTTAAAGTCTTGATTTCTGATCTAAAATAACACGCTTCTTCCTCTATCTGCATCGTAGGTCTAGCTCTCTCAAATAACACGCATCTCCCTCTATCTGCATCGTAGGTCTAGCTGTATCTGGTGCTCTGCTTATCTGGGATGAAATGCTGGGGAAATAGGGCTCCCACCATATATTGAAAATAAAATACACCTCTTGCTTTGGCTCAGTGAGACGCCCTTGCTTCATAAGCACTGATTGACATCATTATCTTCTGCTGGTAGCCTTATCTTTAATTCCTAAGCTGCAGCGTGGAAACTGAAGGTAAGGCTTATAATTGCGAACAGGATATGCTCATTTTGAAAGAGTAACTTCAAAACAGATACCAATAAGATCAGTTCTTGATTAGTGACAAAAGCAGTGTCCGCTGCCTGAGCACGATATTACTTTTGTTAGGCGATAGTACAGAACAACGCAAGGTAGCAATCATACTCAAACGTAAATTGAGCGAGCTATATGCATCATGCAATTAGTCAACGGAAACCGCGCTCGAAGATGAAGAACGCTAACATATGCCCAGAATAAACCCTTAAAATGCCGCGAAAAGTGAGACCAAACCAGCTCAAGGGTTTTTGGAAAATTAACAGCGACTGCTCTTAAAGAACGCCTCCACATACTTTGCATCCCTCAGATAGAATAACATATCATTGCTTTTTCATTCGAAGACGCGGGTTCGATCCCGGCCGCGGCGGTCGAATTTCGATGGAGGCGAAATTCTAGAGGCTCGTGTACTGTGCGATGTCAGTGCACGTTAAAGAACCCCATGTGGTTGAAATCTCCGGCGCCCTTCACTACGGCGTCTCTCATAGCCTTAGTTGCTTTGTGACGTTAAACCCCTATAACCCAAACCAAACCTTTTTCATTCGAACAGTTCATGTTGTTGTGCATACTGAGGATCAGACATGTTGTCTAGGGAATCACTGTGAGCAATATGAAGTTCACAACGGTGACACCGGACCATTCCACTTCTTTCTGTGTCAGGTGTTGCAAGGGTACACATACCGGCGAGCCGTTTGCTGATTTCATTGAGCAAGTAATATTTTGCGTCAAAATTCAGTTCTTGTACGCAGGAGCTCTTGTACATAGTGGAACTCCCCGCTTCATTCGCTTTCGCACGTAGAATAATGGCAGCCAGAAACACTATCAGCCTGCAGAGGTACCGCTTCAGGACTCATTCTTTTTCTATTACCAGCCTAACTTTGCAATCCCTTGCGTTTTGGCCAGGCTATCGTGTTCTAGATTAAAGGTAGTAAGACTTGGTAGTAAGGTAAAGAGCGACAAAATATACTTCAGCAGCAAGGAGTCGATGCAGCGCCTTTCACTTGGTGCTTCCCTTCACCTCGCCTGCAAGCAGCAACGGCCGCCAGCTTGTTTACTTGGGGAGCGGGGTTTGGCTTTGAGTGCATTCTCAGTTATTTGAATTATCAAAGGTTCTCGATACGACAGCCTAATTTCACCCGTCGATGTAAGACTGGGCAGAGTAGTAGAGCAGTGGTTTTAGAACTTTCGATGTTCGGTGAAGAAGACGCCGACCATGCACAGAGGCGACATTCAGGTTGCGGACCGTACATGGCTTTTCGATCGGTTCATATTATGTACACCTTGCCAAATAAGGCCACATATATACTAACAGGAATTGTAGAGATCACAGGTACGCAAGAAACCGCATAGGACTGTTTTGCTTCAATGATATGCTTAAGCTCAATTTCGGCTGGGAGCCCGTGAGCATTCCAAACTTTCCAATTACGCCATTTTGGCTTCCGCAGTTCCCACTCAGGTAGAGAAAGGATCATAAAAAAATCGAGAAACAGCAGGTAACTGCCAACAAGCGTGCGTTGCAGGTTTACAGATGCCACGCGAAATGGCAGACTTCATTTCATTAAGCCGCACAAGGCTTGACGCTCTTCTATCAGTAGTTTTCGCATATGAAGTCTTCCCTTGGTGATGGTTCAAAAGAGACAATGGACATACGAAATGACCAACCCATCGAAAGCTTTGGCAAAATTTTATAGCTTGGCTAGTCTGCAGTGTTTTCAGTAAGTCTACTTTGTGAATGTGGTAATAACACTCTGTAGTCATGAGCTTCTTGCACAGCCTCCAATCAGCAACACTAATGGTAGTAGCCCAACGAACGTAACCCTCCTATGAAACATTCTCATGCCGAGGATGTGAAGGACCTTTGACAATACCCCATATTTTACAGACTTGCTCAAACAATTCATACCGAAAAATAATAAAATATGCGCATATATTTATTTCAGCTGTGTTGCGTTTGACGCATGTTTTGTCAGGAGCGAAAATTTAGGAGGCGCCTGCGTACCATCTCTCTCCTCCTGCCACTTTCTTTTCATGGTGCGCTATAATGCGGCAAAGACACACTAACGTTAAGCAGTACCATGTGTGCCTGCAGCAAAATTACGTACGTGCTGAGCGCCCTCTCAATTTCCTCTGGGCGCTGGACAACTTCTGAAGCAGTGGTTATTATGGTCTATAGCAGTTATCAATCAAGAAAGAATTGTAAGCGATGAAAAAACTACAGCTCTTAAAAACGGCAGGCGTCCTTAAGGTAGTGTTTCACAGCATCTCACGTCTCTGTAGGATTCCCAACGAAAAAATCAGCATGAAGTCAGCCTCTGTATCTTTGTTCACGCGCCGGCCTATAGTGCAAGTGTTTGAACGACACGACAATAGAGAGCTCGGCTTGTGAAGTGAAGCAAAAGTGTAAACGTTTTGAAGTCAATTTCAGCCAACTCTGTATTGCCATAGAAATGTGTTTGCAACACTGTTTATGAAAGCATTTTCTGAAATTTTCCGGCCAAATCTTCTCCTTCATTTGCTCTTGCCGTGTGCTCTCATTGCGAACAACAAGAAACCTGCTAGCCCGACTACCACGTCCTTTGAGGTTTGCTTAGAACTAACTTTACAGCAGATTGGAAGCAGATTGGAAGCAGTCCATTCACTGTCTCAGCCTGACCGGAAACTGCCGCTTGAGCCGCTGCCAGCGAGCTCACGCATGCGAAGTGAAGACAGCGGCAACGGCATCTGTCCACATCAGTGCTAAAGGCTTCACTGCCCGACTTCCTTCAATCCACTACCACTAATCTAAGTAGTAGATTCTTGCCACACTTTGTAAAGTTGAGGCTCATGTCTTAACACGACGACAGAACTATGGAGTTAAAACACTTCCCGAAAAGACAAACCATGGGAATTATGCTGCTCTCTCCAGGAGAGGTCTTTGTTGTTCATGACACTAAGAAAAAAAAGAGCTAAGGCCGTAAGAGTTCGCGCGCTTAATAAAGGTACCTAGCAAATTGCAACTGCATTTCGTAGCTTCTCTTATAACAGGATCAGTCAGAAGTAATAGGCAGTATTAGTATATCGGGCGTTGCGTGATTGCGTGCTTAGAGGAATAGCGGGCCCAGAGTGCGCATGCGCTGAACGCTAACCAGAAAATAGCGTTAGCGTACGAACGCGGCTTTCACAAGTTAGTGTTGCGGTCGTTGCTACTTTTGACACTTCGCGTGAAAACATGACGGCGTCATTACAAGAAAGAACCGCCCGCTTCAGCCGAATAAGCAGTTGTTGCGGTTCTTGTAGACACGCTTATTGGAAACGGCTGGCGTTGTGGCCGTTAGCTGTGACTCTCCTTTCTTTGTCGACGAAGTACACGCCGTAATTAATCCCATTACCTTAGATATACTCTCGATTCCTGCAGTCGTGAAGACAATGGGGCCTCAAGTTGTGCTTCTTTTTGTAACTGCTCGGAGCGTTATAAAACCGCCCGGAACGTAAGAAAAAAAGAGGTTTCATGATTTGCCAGAGTGTTCTATGTATTTTGCATCAGAAACTTATATTAAAGTTATAAAAGTGCTTTGAGGATTCCGCATCATCTGATGCAAACATTCCTGCTAGAGCGGTTTTTACTTAGCATTGCATTGACTAGACGGCGTCATTACAGACTGCGATATAAAGTGGCGAAAAGCTGTGCACTCGGTTGTCTCATCTCTATCTTCGGGTCTGAATGTGGTGTGTAGAATCGCAAATGAGGAATGGAGAAACCACTTTCCTCAATGATCAGATTTCACGAAGCACTGGTGATTAGTCGCACAATGTACCGACTCCCTTTATTTCCAATTCGGTATCTCACCTTGAACTTCTCGAATAGGCATAAGAAGAGCCCTTGCAGCTCCACAGGTGGAAGTGGAAAAATCATTCATTCATTCATTCATTCATTCATTCATTCATTCATTCATTTATTTACGCTTTTTATTTATACACCAGATTGTATAGGAACCCAAGAAAAACGCCATTCTACGACGGCTTGAGGAGCTCCTGGCCCCCGACAATACAGTGGCAGCTGGCGACCAAAGAGATAGTGAAAAAAATTATTATAGCCGAGTGATAAGAAAGAAGATTATAATATTAGCTCATAAGCATGCACAAGTGTAACAGAAAACAAAGAATGTTCTAAACACAAACATATGCGCAAAAAGAAGAAAATTATCGAGGAATGTACAATCAGGTTTTCAATAGCTGTCTAAACTCAGAGAGAGTTAACTTCAGACTGTGAATGCCTAACCTATTATATTCGTTTAGCAGCCCTGGTAACGTTTTGTAGTATTTGTCTACCGCAGTTCGTACTACATTTTGGAACTTTCAGTGTTCTGTGCTTCTTGCGGGATACGCCCGAATATTTTGTGATAAGACTGCTATATTTGAAAGAAGAGAGATCGAGTGTTTTGCACTCAAATAGTACTAGGGACTCAGATCTCGAGAATATCGAAACCTATCGGGCTGTCAAAACTGAAGTCGCTATCGAAACCTCTAAGCCTTGTCTCTTGAGATGGGTTACAAATGCAGCTTGACCGTCTCTGAGAGAGCGTAGCTGGGCAAGACCTTCGGCAGAAGCTTCGAAAGAGATCTTTGTCCCTTGGCTACTTGGCACATCACACCACTCTTAGTTCTCTAGACCTTGATATTTAAAGCAAAGCGAGCTGTTGAAACCTATCTGGTCATTTGCGATCGTCGACTGTACCGTCTCTGTTCTTTACGTGACGGCAACGCATCCGCTCGTACTTGAACATTTTGAAAAATATTATGCCCGTCATCTTCAAATTTTCACTCATGGTTCTTTGGGTAAGGCCAGAGGAGCTAGAGCAGCGGCTTTTCACCTTCTTTACTGAAGTCGTGTCCTCCGCAACGGCCGAAAAGTTGCCTTTGAGGCGGCTTTCCAGAAGCTGGGGTCTTATCTGGCGCAACCTGTTGTTCCCTTCTGCCCTTCAAAGATTACAGCGTGGGTGGGTCCTACTGATGCCTTGTCTCAGCTCTCTAAGTATGGTGATAATGTGCAGAGCAAAGACTTCTCTACACGTTTCCAGTGGAGTTCCAGTGCCCTCACACATAGGTGTCATAGGCAATGAGGCGGCGGGCAGCTTTGCCCGTAAAGCACTCTCAATTAAACCATCAATAAACGTCCTTCAAAACGGCAAGAGACTCTGCAGAGAGACGGCGCTCATCAGTTTCAGTACCCTGTGTAATTCATCCTACAAGCCATGTGTGGCCAAGGGACTAGACAGTTCCCAAGCCTCTTCACTTCATCGCATTAGAACGGGTTCCACTCGTAATCCTGCGTGGATGTACAAGACTGACCTGGCTTCGTCTCGACTATGTTTCACATGTGATGTGTACAAGGATATAGAACATTATCTTAAGTGCTGCCCAGTGTATAAAGCAGAACGGTGTGTGTTGTTCGTTTCCCTGAAAGAGACAGGCACCCCTCACAGTTCCCTTCAATGCACGGCCTACTCGCGCAGACAGCAGCCATGTAGAGAGGTGGCTGCACGCCTTCTTTCAACGTTCCTCCAGGGCTCCAATCTGCACTGTAAATGGTGACAGCAGGAGTTGACAGCAGTAGGACTGCTGAGTATTATGGGTGATTGTGTGTGTAGCGATGTAGGTCAGCCAAGTCTCAGGTATGCGCCTGATTTGTTGACCTTATATAACAGTTAAGACTCACTAGGGTGGAGTAATCGCCAGCATAATGCGCAAGGCTAATCCCACCTGTAGCGTGAAAAAAGATCAACGTATAAGACTGCCAGTGTGCTTACGTTTCTCATTTCACCGAATTTTAATTGCCGATAAATTCTCTGGGCATTTTTCGGAAAGAAATAAACATTACTGTAAAAAGCGCTGTAAAAGACTGAACTGTAAAGTTTTGGCAAATTAGCTGCAGTGGCGATTATTTTAAAAGAACCTTTCGCCCCCATGTGAAGTCGAGAGCGTCTAACGTTTGCGGTACGCTGTACTAAAACTCTCTGAGGGGATAAGTTGCTTGCGGCATGCCCCGTAAATTCTATTAGGTCCACTCTCACTCTAACGCTATTCTAAAGCATTCTATTACCTAATTACAACACCTTCTAATCCTGATGCCTTCGGCACAAAAGAAGAATACTTTCACAGACTAATTTTTTAACTTCCTCAGAGTGTCGAGTATAGGGCACTAAATGATAAATGGTCATAGCAGTCACAGGATGATGGCTTCAATCCAATTTGAAACAAGTAGTTTGATGTGGTGCATAATGTCCATCGGTCCATTATTCGAGTCCCGAAATGACACCACGAAAAATTATCGGAGGTAAGTGGTAGTTCTGCAACGGGGGCTTAGACGGCTTTGTCGTGGATTATTCGGCTCGGTGTGGATAAGCTGGTGATATAGCAAATGCTCCTACAGAAGAATAATAAAACTAGCGCGTTAAAAATTTTAATGGCCACCGTTTTATTTTGGCGCCCTGTGAGAAATTCACTTTTTCTGTTCAAGTGCTCAAAGATGTGACAATGGTAATAAAGATGTGAGGCTAAAACAAGTTTTCGGCTGCACCTTGGACAGCCTTTCAGATATAGATGGGTTCAAAGCAGGAGTGGCGAAAGCCTACCCTTCTATCTCTTCGAAAAAGTTTTATAAGGAAAGCCAGTTAATATGTGCCTTACTAAAACCAAGAAACAACTGCTGCAGTTCGGGAGCATTATACAAAAAGCGGATAAGCAAATTCACATTTCTCTTGATATAAAATACTTTTCCCAGTGCAACGATGTTCGCACAGACAATCTTGAGTGTTGTCGTTTCAGTGTTTAAAGTAGTTGCACTTTCATGTGTCCACGTGTTTCAGTAGTAGATGGACTATATTTTATGCGTTCAGTATGCCTAGAGCTTTCTTGCCACTGCTGGATTTTGTCTTGTACCGCCATGCGTACGTTTCCAACCGAAACTCTGACTAAAGGCCGAACTTCACCCCCTATGATATCATCCTCGGCAGAGCATAGAACTTCTACCGCATTGCAGCAGCTGACGCTCTGCAGCCTCAGCGCTGTGAGAAGGAAATCATAGGCTATAGCCAGTCTTTCATACCATTATATAAGTGAGCATCGGAGCGTACAATCACGCGCCACTGGAATGGTGTGACCGCCAGTTATTGGGGAGAGGCCGCGATCCGGATGCTCCCTGGCTCTGCTTGTCGAGGCGTGCAACTGGATAGCTACGCACATTGCCAGACTCTGCTGTGTACAGTGGAGGCGGTGATTTGGCCACTAAAGGGGGCATTCTGAAGCCTCAGGTTGGAAGCAAACTTTTAGGCGCTGTTATGAAGCCAATTTTCTTCCCATTGTTTATGTACACCCTTCGTTCGTAAAGCTCCGAGACTGAGTCCATAAAAAAAAAATGCGTTCATTGTTGAAACCATTTGTGCAGCACACCTTCAAAATAGTCTCCCTTGCAGTCTATACACAGATTCCAACGCTTCTTCAGGTCATGTAAACAGTTAGAAAACGCTTCTTTTGGCAGGACTGTCAGCTCTTTTGCGCTGCGTCTTGAATGGCCTCCACGCTCCCCTTCCAGCGACCTCTAAGGGCTCTCTTCGCGTGAGGAAACAGGAAAAAATCGCATGGGGAGAGGTCAGGCGAGTATGGCGGTTGAAGAAGTACAGTAATTCTGTGCTTAGCGAGAAATTTTGTCGCAGCTGAGAGCAGTGTGCGGCCTTCCGTTATCGTGGAGAAGGCTCCAATTTCCAGATGCCCATAAGTGAGGGCGACGATGTCGCAATGCATCACGCATGTGTTGAAGCACGCGGGTATAAAACTCCTTATTCACCGTCTGCCCTTGTGAGACGAACCCGTGGTGTATTACGCCTCTGGAATTCAAAAACAAAAAATTATCAGCATCGTGTTTCTTTTGGTCGTCTGTCACCGCACCTTTCTCGACGCCGGAGAGCTTGTGGACCGGCATTCGGCGCTCTGCCTCTTTGTTTGGGGATCGTATTTAAAACACCATGTTTCGTCTTCAGTAATGATGCTATCGACGAATGCAGCATCCTTCTCTGCCTCGGAGAACAAATCAGCGCTCACTGATGCCCGCGTGTCCTTCTGGCACTGTGTGAGGGAGTGCAGCACAGCTCTGGCATTCAGCTTTCGTTTCCCCAAGTTTTCACGCAAAATTTGGTGGCACGTTGTCTTACGAATGTCAAGAGCATTTGGTAGCACGCGGACTGTAATGGTGCGGTCTTGGTGTATGATTTACCTGATCCGAGCTACGTTGTTTTCATTCCGTGAGGTTCCAGGGCGCCCCTGCCTTGTGTCGCCTTCCACCGACGTTCCCCCCGAAAAGAACCTCGTGTGCCACTCGAAAATTCGCCCCCGCATAATGTCTCGTTGGCGTAAGCGTCACGAAGGAGCTCATACGTCTATGTGGCTGTCTTGCCAAGCTTCACACAGAATTTTATGTTTACACGCTGTTCGAGGTGGACGTGCCTCTCTTCACATTCACTCACCGTAGAAGGCGCCTACGACTATTGACAACGTATTTTTCTACATGTAGTGTCATCTATAGGCTGCCACATCAATTAAAAAAAATAGCTCAGGTTAGCCCGAAACGATGGCGCTGCACACACGCACCAACATTTTTGGGGGGAATCAATTCTAGAGAAAAAAATAATTCAGTCTCGAAACTTCACAGACAAAGGTTGTATCTTACGTCTTCGTCCGAGCGCTTTTTGAGCATAGATCAATTTATACGGAACACAAAAGGAAAAGGTTCCAGTACGAAAACTATTTCTAGTTAACGAAAACAAACTCATTCACTTCGCTTCATATACCTTGCTAAGTAAAGACGCCCTCAAACGAAATAAGTGGTGTACATTACGCGCATAAAACCTCTCAACTAATCAGAATCGCGATATCATCTTTCCATCATCGTTTATGGGAGTGTCATGGCATCATTAAAATTCACCTTTGCATTCAAGTTTGTCTAGTATTTCAACACGTATCAAGTGCAAAAATGTCGAGGGTTTTAGCATTGCACCTAAGGTGACAGGAGATGTTCATCGCACAAACTCTGCACTAGGCACGAAAATATAACGATCACGAAAAGGCTGTAATGCGCCACCATATGGTCAATTGCGGCGTTAAATCTCCAAACACAAGTGGGTAGTTCCAGCTATGCACACATGTAATAACGCACAGCAGGTATCTGGAGTGCCTCCTATCTCATCTTCACTTTCATCCCTTTCTGCTTAGTTCAGTTGTCCCGGCATAGTACGGTATTGATCGGGCCTTTTCTTTCTTTGATAAATTGCAGGCAAACTTGTCTCTAAATCTGCAATCTCACAGAGCCACCGGTAGCGTATTTTAGCTTCGTTATTTCGGCCTCTCCGACGGAACTCAGCAGATGTCGAGGCTATCACCACGATTACTCTGCTGCGCTACTGGCAGAGCATATATCGCAGAAAAATAAACGACTTTTCTAAATGTCAGATTGTAAGCTCTCTCGAGGAGTTTTATAATTGCGTAAGAGGAAAAAGAAAAAAATTGCAGGACGCTTAAGCTTCGCCTTCAAGAGTGGAACGCGACAGCGTGTTGCAGCACTGCCATGGAGTCCACGGAACGCCATCACCCGTTCGGCGCGATGCCTTGCCCTTTTTAAACATCTTTGAACGCATTTTACATTTTTTCACATCTTCCACTTATTCAGTTTATCAATTGCAAACTCTAAAGTTCCTTAATTACCGTCACCAAGCGTTGCTTTTTCAATCTCCCCATTTTGAAACTTTCAAACCTCTTTTCTATTTGTTTTCGTTTTTCATTTATTTAAATTATGAATTAAAACAATGATTTTAATAACTCGTCCTCTCCTAGGACACACCAATTAATCATCAATAACTAGAACCACAAATTTACACAGCAAACTTTTTTACGTAGCCCCCGATTATTTCCGACACGCAGTGCCGAGTATTACTACGCCGTCGGCCTTTCGGCCGAACGAGCTGTATACGCAGTCGCGTAACAGAATCACGTACACGGGTATTCAGAAATGAGTGCACAGGGTTCACTACACAACACTATATCCAATGCAGTCTTGTTTTACTTTTATAAATGCTTACCTTGTTTACTGAAATACTTGGATGCATCAGTCCACGTAGCCGTTATCTTGGCGACACTTTTTCACGTGACAGTGGTATACTGTGTTCTTGTGGCTCTTGGTGAAAGAGGGTCGATGTTTTATACTTCTTTCATATTTACTTATCAGAAAGCTTTTAGAAATTTCATCATAATCTCTCCACTTATCATGAAATCGCTCACTTTCAATTTTGCTTTATTTCCACTTTCAGGGAAGCTGCGTGGTGCAGAATACCTTGTTGTTTTAATTTATATCTATCCTAGGATGTGTCTTTTGGCCTCTAAAATAGATTTACGGCAATATCGTTTCTATCATTTGATAAATAATTGACATATGCCTGTTTTATTGACAGCATATCGACCAGCCAGCGATGACGAGGCAAAGTTTGCTGCCAATCAGCTGCATTAGCAACAAAAACATTCAACGAATCAGATGAAGGCTGCATTCATTAATAAACCCGAACGACTAACAGGAGTCAACAAGGCCCGTTGTTGCCGAAAGAAAACACAAATAGAGCAACTGGGCAACACGGGGACAAGCAACTTTTCTTTTGGACACCATCGACCAGACATAAATATCGATTGGTTGCTTGGTGTACGCAGGCGTGGCGCTGACGGTGCAGGAGCCTTTGCTGCTGTCACCGAGTTCTGAGCCAGTTGCGTACAAACAGCTGCAGTATTGATGCACAGAGAGAACGATATATCCGGTCTGGACGTTGAACATCCTTCTGCCGACAAAGGACGCTTTTATTACCTCAAAAAGAGGGAAAAAAATAGCCACTGCCCCCAGGAAGCTGCGGGGTGGAAGTTTCCAACCTCCTCTCGTGGCTGATTTGGTACCTTTCTCAAGTACTATAGCCTGGCGCCGCTTTCTTTTGAAACGCAAGCAACCTTACGTACGTGATTTTATTTGATGTGTTTAGTTATAGATTAAAAATCTATATTGGTACTATATGTATCATAATAATTATTATGATCTATAATAATCGGCCTACACGCTAGCAGTTGAAAAGAGGTTCAAGTGAAACTGGCCACGGAAAGAAAACATACAAACGAAACAACCGATAGCGCACCATGCCGGAACTAGAGAATGCAACGAATAAAACAACTGACGGGAGAAGAATCCAACCGCCAGCCTCATAAACATTTGCTTTTTTTACAGAAATATACTGTATCAAAGATTTCTGCCTTCGAAGGTGTATTATGCTGTACTGCATCACAAAATTAAATTAGCGCCTTATAATATGCTCAGCAATCACAAAGAACCTTAACCTTTTCCTTTGAATGTGCACTCGTAAACTAATGAAATGCTACAAAAAAAATTGGGGGAAGCTTAAGCTTCGACTTTAAGAGTAGAATGCGACAGCGTGTTGCAGCACTGCCAGGGAGTCCACGGAACGCCATCGCCCGTTCGGCGCGAAGCGTGACCTCTCCCATTGTTCTTCACTTAACTCTCTCTTGTGCGCCACCTGCTGCCACCATATAGCCCCGCAAGCGGCCTAGTCTCATATGGCCGCCTGACTCTCGGCATTACTCTGCTACGTTTACACTCCCTTGGAATCAACGCCCTTACTTTAATTTATCGTCTATCATTTGGCTTTCCTGCGCACCACATGCGCACTCCTAATGTCCAATTGATATTTTTCCCCTTTTCATAGCTCGATGCGCTGTACGGAATTTAAATTGTAAGTTTGTTAATTAGCCTCCAAGGTACTCCCCATACTCGAGTAATGGTGAAACACGGCTATCGTATACTTGCCTCTTCAGAGATATGATACTTTTTTATGACATGAGTGTACACCCGCATTCTTACTCTCCTAGCCGATTAAATCCCATTGGCCAGATCTGCAGTCGCTACTTATCCTCGATAGATGTGTTCATTACTTCTCACACCTCGCTACTTATCCGAAGTCGTTGTTTTTTTCCAAGATTATTGAACGTTGCTTTAGGTTTCTGTACATGAATGTTTATTCCCGCCATTGTGTTCTGAGCGTTAGGTCCTTAATTATGAGCTACCAGATATTCCTCCCTTGAGTTACTTAACGGGTTGATGTCACCGGCAAATCCAAAGTTGCCGAGTGGTTGGTCACTAAATTTTCTTCTCGCTCTTCCTCTTCCTCACCTTCTGGATACATCTTGCAAGCACGCGGTGAGTATAGTAACGATGAGATTGTGTCTCCTCGCGTGGCATCGTTCATGACCGACGTTTTATCTCTGTTCGTCTTAGAGAAATATGGTCGCTGTGCTGTCCCTCTACACAGGGTTCTAAATTTTTTTAATGCAATTTTCAGGATATTTTTTTACGAAACTGCACGATGAATAGCCCACAAAAGTAGCTTTTGCATGTACAATCTTTGTCAAACGTAAACAGCCCAAGGAGGTCTGCTTGTGAGCCCTGCAGCGCGACTCCCCTTGCATACTCAGGGACCCCAATATCGCAAAGGTGGGAGGAACTTAAGTCCTCAACCCTCCTGAGCTTAGAACAGTAAAATGCACTTAAGATGCTGGAGGACGTGCGTGCTGCCATCCACGACCATCTCCGAAAGCAGCACCCTGACCCACGCATCGCAGGAGGTGAGCGCATCGACAGTATCACCGGCTTTCGCGCACTTGCACGGTCACAACGAGTAATGATCCTTCGCGCGCGCATTGGCTGCGTGTGGCCCGGGAAACTACGGGAGCGTCACGGAATCGCGCCGAGTGATGTGTGTGACGGATGCGGTGCAGTGGAAACACTAGAACACCTGCTCCTTCACTGTGCCGCGTTCGTCGATGCTCGTCGCTATATGCTAGCGGCCTATAGGGGGCAGGGCATACTACCAGACTCCATCAAGACGCTATTGTGGCCGCAGGGCAGTGCGCGCACTCGTGAGCGAACTTTGGTGAGACTGTGCATGCCTCGAACACACGGGCTTGACGTCCCGACTGTTCTCCGTGTGGTAGCTACACGCAGTAACCGAACGCTCCGCGAGTTCTACCTTGAACGATTATTAACTGGACGCCCCACTCCAGTTGTAGCCAACACAAAGCTGTGCGCGTGTGTTCTAATACCTCTAAAATGAACTAATCAGGCGCACAACCTGGACACATTACTTATTGTGTAAATAGTGTGTATATATTTTTTCTTCCCCTATCCTCTGTTCCCGTCCCATCACCTCATTCATTTAATTTCTCCATTCTGCTTGCTATCCTTTATTTCCGCTGCCCCAGCTTCGGTGATTCAGTATCGATGGCAGATGCTGGGGCTAGCAGAAATTTTTTCCTTCCTTTTAACTATGATTTTATAAAAAAAACCACTACCACCACCCGTTCGGCGCGACGCCCTGCCCGTCAGACAAATTGCTCTGCTACGTATGGTGAAACAGACGCGCGGAGCAGCAAACCACATAGAAGCGCTGCCAGGCGCCTTGCCGAAACGCGCGGGACTCAAGTTGCCGTCTTAGTTCGTCGGCACATCATTCTCGACAAAGCCGATGCCACGAACGCCAGCATAGCTTCCGCGCCGAACGAACGGGCAGCAAGCCGCAAGCTTCGTGGTGAACGCGCTTTGGATGTGCGCTACGCTCGCTGCTCACCGCGTGATTACTGCGTGCCCGCCCGGCCTCACTGCGCCCGAACGAGAGATATGTCAGACGCGTCACTTCCTTTCCTTAAAATTAATTTTCATTTCATTTTCGTTTCCTTACGGCGCGGTCCGGGTGTCCACAGAGATATGTGAGACATGCCTCACTTCATTTCCCTAATAATAATTGTTCTTTTGGAGAAAGGAAATTGCGCAGGCTGCGTTTTTATGGAGGAAAAACGGTAAGGCGCCCGTGTGCTGTGCGTTGTCAGTGCACGTTAAAGATCCCCAGGTGGTCGAAATTATTCCGGAGCCCTCCACTACGGCACCTCTCCTTCCTTTCTTCTTTCACTCCCTCCTTTATCCCTTCCCTTACGGCGCGGTTCAGGTGTCCAACGATATATGAGACAGATACTGCGCCATTTCCTTTCCCCAAAAAACCAATTATTATTATTATGTCGGGTTCGAACCCGGGAACTCCGTATCAGTAGTCGAGCGCCCTAACCACTGAGCCACCGCGGCGGGGCACTTCATTTCCTTAAAACCAATTTTCATTTCATTTTCCTTCTCTTGCGGCGCGGTCCGGGTTGTCCACCGAAATATGTGACAGCGTCACTTCCTTTACTTGCAATGCCGTGGCGCGCTACCTGTTGGGGCAGTGGCGTACATTTCGAGGAGGAGGAGGAGGGAATTTCGCTTACGGGGAGGAGGAGGAATTGTTCGCTCACGATCGACACCGATTAAAAGGGCTTTTCCGTCACATGAGCTCCTTGACGCTGTCGCATTAAAAGGTTGCTCTAACGATGTCATGACTGGGTTGCGCATTATCTCCCATTCTCCAGTATCAGAATTCATGGAACAGTACAGAGGCGATTGGAGAAATCGTTTTGTTGCGTGTCAATTGGTTATGTTCCCCGAAATATTTCAGAAAGGAAGACAAAGCTGATAGCGTAACGGTAAATAATAGTTGCACTGTCCCTAATGCCAACAAATTTCAGTAATACAAATCCTCTGCAATGATTTGGAGGAGCAAAACGCCTCCAAATGTTAGAGTGTGTTGTCGTGAAAAGAAGGCAGAATTTACAATCAAGGCTCGTAAGGCACAGCTGACGACTAAACACTTCGGATTCTCGGGATCTGACCCAAAACCTGTAAGCGTTAACGACCATTTCACCCCAAATAACAAAACATTCTTCGCAAGAGCCATGAAACTGAAGGAGAAAGAATGGGAATTTCCTTGGACTAAGGACTGTCAGATAATGGTTCGAGAAACGACGACCAGCCACGTCTAATAATAATAATAATAATAATTGGTTTTTGGGGAAAGGAAAATGGCACAGTATCTGTCTCATATATCGTTGGACACCTCAACCGCCCCGTAAGGGAAGGGATAAAGGAGGAAGTGAAAGAAGGAAGGAAGAAGAGGTGCCGTAGTGGAGGGCTCCGGAATAATTTCGACCACCTGGGGATCTTTAGCGTGCACTGACATCGCACAGCACACGGGAGCCTTAGCGTTTTTCCTCCATAAAAACGCAGCCGCCGCGGTCGGGTTCGAACCCGGGAACTCCGGATCAGTAGCCCGGTCACCAGCCACGTGTACCGAATCAGGAATAAAGGTGCCCTCAGCGTTTTTTCCGCTGAATCGTAATCTCGCTCTTCCAGAATGGCTTACAACGAACCTCATGAATTTCGCCACTTATCATCGTACTCACTCCACTGAACAATCCATATTAGCGCTCTTCTGTGTCCTTTCGTCGTTCTCTCGCGTTGTGTTCGTCTTTTTTTGGCGCTAAACGATTTCAAAGAATCTGCGATTCACTGATGGCATTGTCTTTCTGAGTCAATCAGGAGACAAACTGCAAATCATGATCAATGAGTTAAACAGACAGAGAAGTACGGTGCGTCTAAAAATTAACATGCAGAAGACCAAAGTAATGTTGAACAGTCTATCAAGCGAACAGCCGTTCACAATTGGCAGCGAGGTGCTGGAAGTGGTAAATAAATACGTCCACTTAGGGCAAGTAGTGAAAGCTGATTTAGATCATTAGAGGAAATAACTAGAAGTATAAGAATGAGTTGGAGCGCATATGGCAGGTTCTCTCAGATCATTAGTAGCAGATTACCAATATCCCTCTAGAGAAAAGTGCACAACAGCTGCATCTTATCGGTACTCACCTACGGGGCAGAAACGTGGAGGCTAACGGAAAGGGTTCACCTGAACTTAAGGGCAGCATAGCGAGCCACGGATAAAAAAATATTAGCTGCAACGTTAAGAGACCGGAAGCGGGCAGAGTGGGTGAGAGAAGAAACGCGGGTTAATGACTACCTAGACGAAGTCTAGAGAAAGAAATAGGCTTGGGCAGGGCATGTGCTGCGAACGCAAGATAACCGCTGGTCCTTAGTGTAACGGAGCGGATTCCAAGAGAAGGCGAGTGTAGCAGGGGGCGGCAGAAAGTTGGGTGGCTGGATGAGGTTAGGAAGTTTGCAGGCATAGGGTGGGCGCAGCTGGCAAAGGACAGGGTTAATTGGAGAGAAATTGGAGAGGCCTTTGTCCTGCAGTGCTTGTTGTCAGGCTGGTGATGATGATGATGATGATGTTGACATCATCATCATCATCAGTACAGCTTGAGTGGGGCGTCCAGCTGCGAGCACCAGCTATTTTTTACTTCTCACTCGAATCGTCAGCGGAGCTGCCGGCGTTGAACTCGTGACATTGTACCTAAAGGGCACTAAGGGCAGCTACAACTAATCTTACGTTACGTAACACTTACTGAGATTGGGGAGTGCTACAATCAAGACAAGGGGACAACACCTTATAAGAACACCACAATACACGAGCGCAAAAAATTGCGCTCTTGTATCGTGGTGTTCTTATGTGGTGTTCACCCCTTGTCTTGATTATAGCGCTCCCCAGTCTCAGTATGTACCACCAACTAGCCCCCTACAAAGCTGTAGTAACACTAACATTAGAGTTACAGAAGCGTCTGGGGAGCATTATGGGCACGCAGAGGAGAGAGCTCGTGGAACAGGAGCTACAGACAAGCAAAAGACGGGCCGTGCAACGGAGCAGCCCAAAATAAAGATGAGTGCTAGTATCCTGCGCAAGCTTATTCATCTCCCATCCTCGTTTTCTGCTTTCGTTTGCGCTGCACACAGAGAACTATGGGTTAACTCATATCAGATGAATATATGCCGGAAGAATAAAGTCGTAAATTTAAGGTCAACTTTCCCCTGACCAAGCTGTTCTTGAACCGATGAAAGCAAGTGTGGAAATTGTTTAGACAAGCAAAACCTCTGAAAGAAGTGATGCAAAAGAGAACCCGAAAACAACTATCATGCAGTGAAGCACATCATGGCAGGTCTCTTGAGGCATGTATGGACGCATCTCATGAATAACAGCAAAAACAATAGCAACTAATGCTGGCTTCTAGATACAAATGGCTCCTTCTTAAGAATTCGCGAAACGCTGCAAGGACGCTCTTTACAGCGTCTATATTTTATTTCAGTTGTTTCGCTCTAGTAGAAACTCTGTGTGCTCTTTCAACATTTGTTTTGATCTTCGGTTTTAAACTTTGATCCATTTGTGGTTTACACTTCTGTCGCTCTTCCGCATGTCCAGCATTATGGGACAAAAATTTTGAATATTGAAATATTGTAAGGTACTCGAATATTGAAGATAATGATCTAACTTAGGATCTGTAGCAGAATTTTCCGTTTAAAGTTTTTCCGTCGCTCGCATCGAGCAGTTAAGACATTCGTAGTAAGTTAATTAGGAACTTTTTTATGATACCAAAAGCCTTAATAGCGAACAAATGCAAGCCTGCCGATGGGAGTTGGGGGGTTATTCTCAGTGTTGTATTGAATTCCTACAATATGTGATAAAATGGCGTTGATAAACTCTTTCTCGTTGAAAAATGCTTGTGTCCAGAAATGCCCGGTATTATTGCGCAAACTGCAGAACAGTTTGTTCTTAATCAAATTCCTCTTAACTGGTGCGTCAGCCAGTGGTACTATACATTTTATTCGCGGTGTTCATATTGTGTATCTATTTAGAGCGAAATTGATTCTTTAATTTCTTGAAATGCTCCAGAAAGCATCATATTAACCTTTAAATTAGGTATTTTACTTCAAGCCTGAAAAAATTTCAGCGCGAAGAACGTTATAATCACACTGCTCCAGTATCTCGAGAAAAATGGCAACTATAAAAAAAGCAATAGCACACTTCAATACAGAGTAAAAATGAGCATAACAGCATTTTATCTGCATTAAACAAGGTTTGCTCTTTCGAGCTCCGTTGTTAAACAAAGAAAGTCGAATTAATTTGAGCTGTTCTGTCCCTTTCGTCACGTGAAAAAAGCAAGCTTAAAGGCATACAGAAATAAATACACGAAGCCAGCAAGTAAGGAATGAAGCACGACGGAAAGAAGGAAATTAAGGGTGAAAAAAGAAGGAAGGAGAGAAGGAAAACAAATAAAGGAGAAACGAAGGACGAAACGAAATAGAGAAAAAGGAGAAAATCAAGAAAGGAGGCAGAAAGGAAGAGCGGAAGAAGGAAATAAAGACATAAAAGAGCGAATAAAAAATGAAAGAAAGAATGTAGGGAATCAGGGAGGAAAGGAAAAGAAAGAAATAAGCAAGAAAGAGAAGTAAAGAAAGAGAGAGAAGGAAAGAATTAAAGAAATAAAGAAAGAAGAAAAGAAAGAAAACAACAGAGGGAAAAAGAATGAAGGAAGGAAAGAAAGGATGGAAGGGGGGGGAAGCAGTTGAAATGAGGTATTGAATGTTTTCAGTTGAGGAATACAAATGCATCACTTGCTGCAATAAAACCACTTGTTTTTAAATCGTTCACAGCGCATTTAGTTGGATAAGTTATCCAGTTACATAGTTAAACCTGATCCAAACCTTCCTGCTGCGCCAGCATTGAAAACATAAAGAAGGCTTTTATTCAACCTAAAATACATTTCAAAGTAAAAGGAGTGCTTGACGCCAATGGGCGTTCAGTCTGCCCAGTTTCCCGAGAGTCTACAGTGGCTGCTTCTCTTCTTTGGTAATTTTCTCCCTGCGCTTCTTTTCTTCGCTTTGTTGTTTCATCAAGAGGCAGCCGTTCCCGGCAACGCCACGTAGCCGCTTGAGCGCGAATGTGTGATGGGGACGGCATATCAAAGGGAGGAAAACCTGGAAGAGGGTTTGGGGCATCGGGCAGAGTAACAAAAAATGCTGCAGCTCACACAATATCTCTTTTCCTTCTTCTGACACTTCCTGCCCTGCACCCAACAACATTGTGTTCATTCGACCAGGCTGCACCAACGTGCCAAGGCTGCCCGCTGAAGTAAACAGGGGCATGGAAGAAAAAACGCGACTAACACGGCAGATCTCGAATGCTAGCGATCCTGAGCATTCGACGCGGCACGCAACAAAGGCTCGCCAATGGTTCCTACTCTGCTATGTGATGTCTTCAGTCTATCCCCACTCTGAGTTTCCCCTCGCGCTATTCGACATGACCGGAACAAATGACGCGAAAGGGGAACTACGGACTGTTCCGGAGCCGGAAACGCATTTTGCGTGCCAGCATTTGCTTGGGAGTTTTTGTTTCACTTGGATTGTGCAGCCAAGCCAAAAGCTTTGTATGATGACGTTCGGAGTGCGCAGGGGTGAATTCTTCACAGTTTAAGAGAAAGGCATCAAGTGAAGACTATTCAGCGCCGTATTGCAGGCTTGTTTCGACTTTTTTTTTCATCCTGTCATGGGCGACGCAGTTTGTTTCGTGCCCTGTTTTGTGTACCGGAAGAGACTGAACAGAGTCAACAACCTTATATGGTCCTGTCCTTTGAAGGGTGACGCCAGCTATATTTCTGTCCTAGTTTGCAAAGAAGCTGTTCTCGGTGCGCCGTTGTGCACGTCCGACTAGCGCGTTGACGAAGCAAAGACGCGACGCGCATATACAAATGCAGTGGCTGAACGACAGCGTTGTGCTTAATAGTCGCGCTTTTTTCTTTTTGTTTTCGAAAGCTACGGCGTTTTGGTTCGCAGTAGTCACCAGTTATTTTTTCTTGTTCTCGTTTTTCTTGCTAGCAAATTTTCTGGAAATTCCCAAGGACTCCTACCGTTTGCTGTACTTTCCGAAAAGACCTCAGCATGTTTAAAAATTGTAAGCAGTATCAGAAGCTGTGTTTCTTGGGACAACGGTGTAAAAAGGCATCTTGAAAAAGCCTTAACAGTGCTGAGGTGTGAGAAATATATATTGATCGTCTAGTCACCTCCATAAAATAATGTTGTCTTTTTTGTTTGCGAGCAACACATTCTCATATCTTTGTAATTTGATATTATAGAGTGAAGCACAAAATTTATATTTTAAATTGAGGCTCAGTGGCTTTGGGTTGCTTAGAACAAAGTAAGGAGTTCGATCCTTGTCGCAGCGGCAGTATTTCCTTAGGGACGGCAAAAAAAGCGGTCGTGTGGTGCGCGCCGTCAGCGCAAGTAATAAAATCTTCAGGGATTCTAGAATGTAGTGGAGACCTCTGCGGCGTCCCACATTGCCCATGTTTAACTTTGCCGCATTAAACCATGAATTAAAAGGTATATATTTATTACTTTCTTTGCGTTTTTTTTTACCCTCTGTACAAAATATTGTGCATCATTAGGCTTTCGTACCTACGAAGAGGTTGTCTGCAGGCGTGATAAAATATATTTGTCATTTATGATCACCCGTCACTTACTGTTTTTCCTTTATTATTTAAATTTAGTGAAGGCGAGGTTCTCTTTGTGATCTTTCTTTTTTTTCCCTCGCATATGCAATAAAACTTGTGGTAATCTCATTTGACATTTACGGTCGGGATTCAGTTTCTGAACACTAGGCATTCTACTACTACCGAACGCAGACTTTTCCTCGAATGGACGTAAAAATTATTTTTCCGTTAGTTTGTGTGAGTGTTTATGCTCTCTAGATTTTATTCTTCAATTCCCGTTGCTTATTGCTATGATATAAACTAAACAATATCGCAAGTTAAAACAAAGGTTGTGTTTCGGGTCATTGCTGGAATCTGCCGCGACTCGCTGGCAACAAAAGACATCACTAATCGCGGCATGATTCAGCCATAGGCGTTCTCTAAGCTACCTAAAGAAAAAGTTGCACCACCGTCCCTGCCTAAGGAACACCGCAAGCGCCACTGGTGTATGCGGAAGATGTTACTTCGATTTTTTCTTTGTTAGTGTTCGGTTTACAACACGGAACAGGCCTCGGAATCTCTAGTAGAGCTTCAGTGTTCGTGCTGAAACTGGGGAGGGCTAGATTCTAGACAAGGGGGCAACACCACATAGGGACACCACGAGACACGAGCGCAAGCTTTCATCTAAGTTTCAACTAAGGCCTGTCTTGGCTGGTTTTATCGCTTTTATTTTTATGTGTCCCATGATTACATGCGTATAAATGTGCGCCATGTCGAAAATAAACTTGGTTGAAAGTTTGCACTCGTGTCTCGTGGTGTCCCTATGTGATGTCCTCTTGTTTAGAATCTAGCGCTCCGCAGTATCAGTATGCACGACCAACAATCCCCCTACAAATCTTTACTGAATGTTCTTGACTTCACCGAGAGTAATTTCTTTCAATAATGTGTTTTGATTTCTTCAATAAATTTGTTCGCTTTTGCCTATGTAAATTTTCACATTTCTTGAAGGTTAGCCTCAAGAATTTTGGCATAGTTAGCACCGAAATCGCGTTTTCTCCCCAACAGTTACCAAACCAAACACTAAGCCTGCACTTCCCAGCAATTCTACGCGCCTGCACAGTGGATGAACTGTTGCAAAGCCACTTTCCCCTGTAACAAATTTTGAGAACCTCTATGGATTTTCTGTATATTAAATTTTACACTGGTGGGTGTGAATATTAATACGCAGAAAACAAATTAATTGTCTAACAGTCTCAGAAGGAAACAGATTTTATAGTTTGTAGTCACGCGCTGGAAGTCGAAATGAAATACGTCTACTTGGGGTAAGTTGTAACCGTAGATCCAGATCACGGGAATGAAATAACTAGAACGATAAGAATAGAATAGAGTGGTTTTAGAAAGTGTTCTCGGATAATGAACGGCAGTTTACTGATATCCCTTAAGAGAAAAGTGTATATCAGCTGTACCTTACCGGTACTGATGCTACCGGGTAAAAACGTGTAGGCTCACAAAAAGGGTTCAGCTAAAATTAAGGACAACGCATCGAGCCACGGAAAGAAAATGATTGGTGTAACGTTAAGAGACCGGAAGTGGTCAGAGTGGGTGAGGGAACAAACGCGGGTTGATAGCATCTCAATCGTAATTAAGAGGTAGAAATGGGCTTGGGCAGGGCACATGATGTGAGTGCAAGATAACCGCTGGTCCTTAAGGGTGACAGAGTGGATTCCAAGAGAAGGCAAGCGTAGCAGGGGGCGGCAGAAAGTTAGGTGGGCGGAAGAGCCGCCGCTGCCACAGGACGCGGTTGACTGGAGCGATATGAGTGATGCCATTTGCCTGCAGTAGACGTAGTCGGGCTTATGATGGTAATTGTGACGATGATAATAGGTTGAGTATTCTTCGTATGTCGTGAGAGTGCCTAGATTAAACACCGGTTCTTGCTACCGCTCAGCGCCGTGTCACAGGGACGCATGGAAAAGAAGTGGGAAGCTTCCTTTTAAGGCATCCAGTTCCCACGCAGGAAAACTTCTTTTGAGCCGCGTGTCACTCGTGTACTCTTCAGAGTGGAAAACGGCGAACTATTGTCCGCTTTATAATACGGGTAGCACAAAACATCGATACAATTCGCAGTAGAGGCTACTCACGAGAAAGAGCAGATACGTTTCGTAGTCTTGGCTAACGTTAGTTATTTTCCTACCGTTATGCGCTGTGACTGCACATAAAATAAGTTGTCTAAATTGAATAGGAACGCAACGTTGAAAATCAGACTTCGGGGTGTCCTTAGATTCGGCTACGAAAGACAGTAAAGACTAGTCAGCACTCCGTGCTTTAAGTAAGGGTGTAGGGTACCGAATTTTTTGTCATGCATATAAGGCAGAGCAAAGCTTGCTCAAATGTTCACGATAACAACAATGCGTGTAAAAATAGCAGTGAAATAAAGAAATGAGCTTTCTCCGCGAAAAGTACCCAATGTAAAAACACTAGTGCTCTATCAGCACTGGAAGAACAGCAAGTACGTTCAATATTTATTTTTCCAATTCGGGTGTTAGAGGCCACTTGTCTGCTCTCGCAAGGATTCATTTAGGAATATTGTTGAGTCTAAGTCTATTATGCGTCCGTGTTCCAAGATGATGGAGTTTCCAGTTTTTAAAGGTATACCTCCTCATGGCGAATGCTCTATTTTCGCATTGTCTCGCGTTGTGAACTCACGGCAAGGATTTTACAGCCCCGTGGCAGAGACCAGAAGTCATTTTAGCCACCCTTGAGTACACACGAGGATCGTTTTCATTCCCATTTAGCAGGTAGGTTTTGCATGGTAGTGTGATTTGCTGTGCTATTCTCTAATACATTCGGCTTCCAAGGAGGCTCGGCGAACCAGCTGAGCATGTAAAATAAAAACAAAAGTGCAGAAACGGTAGGACAAGATGTAGATGAGACTGCGTGGTGATCGCGCCGTTGAGCTCAGATGTGCTCTACTAGGCGGGCTCCAGGTAAATTCTATTACAGTGCTCAAAGAAGTTCGTCGTATGGGCGGAAGCCGAGGCGCTACTTTTGTGTATGGTGGATAAAAATACTGCCATGCCGAGAGAATTCACACTAAAACTTGATGACGCATGACATTAGCTAAAACGCAACATCCACATCCTGGATCCCATGACACAACGCACACACTTGTTTTCCCACAGTAAATAAATCATTGTAATGATTTTACGTTCTTTAAACTAGTGTGTGTTTTAGTGGCGAAGAATGAGACATCAGAGTAACTGAGACGAATAGACATGGGCGCAACCTTCAACGTCAAAAAAGGCTAATGAAGCCGGGCGCTTTTACAACCGCCAGGGAACACGTGAAGGCAGTATGAATATGTAAATAAGCAAACACAAACAGAAGGCAGGTGGGCCTTAAAGGGTAACTCTGTAGCAGTCAGCAAGGCAAGCTGGAGCGGTATGCACAGTGGTGAAGAAAAAAAAAACGTTTAGGCGCGGTTTATTGTCATGCACTCAAAAGTATATAAGATCGCGAGCAGAAGCTAAAAGAGCTAACATGTAAAATAAAGGGTGCTAGTTGCAAAATGACAAAAAACACGTGTAAGAAGACATTTGTAAAAACCGACCACCATGTATAAGGCGACAGATAAACAGGCATTTAAAAACATCATAAAAATGAGTGGACACTAGATGTGCGAGTAACCATCAAAAAGGGAATTTCTTTCGTCAAAAGAACGAAGGAAGGCGTGCTTACACACTTTCTTTCCTTTAAAAAATTAAAAAAAGCTTCTATACCCTGCCTTTTCGTCTTGTCTTGAGGTTCATCTAGAAATATGGTTGAATTAAGTTTAGGACGGCAGTCTTTACAGTGGCCACAATGTAACAAGAGATGTCCTCGGGCGCGCTTCTTGAAGAATCATTCTGTGTGCCCTTACATATACTTTTCCGCACGTCAATAGAAACGCATACACGACCTTGGAATTAGAAAGCCGGTTTTAAATTTAAATGCAGGCTTTATAGCACGAGTCGTTCCTATATGTTCTTTGGATGCCATTAGACACACACTAGCCTGCTTACAAGGTGCTGAAAAAAACAATCTGCTGTTCGAGCTGCTGACGAGATAGAGATAGTTGCCGACTAATTTGCCCTGTTTGCGGCGCCGGAAATCGCTCACCGCTCGCTGCCACGTGTCCCGTATAGGGAAATGGCGCGTACGGAGCAATTTTGCTCGTGCATTTTCCCGGTAAATAGCATCTGCAGGCATCATTCCTCAACTCTACCAGCGGCCTTTCCCAATGCTCTCTGGGCCATTTGTCGCAGCAGTGCAATCCACGAAAGCTGAGGCGTGACCAAGCAAAGCAAACAATACAAAGATTCTCGGCAATATAAAGCAAAAATATATGTGCGGCCATAAATGTGAATTCGTCTAATATCTTTGTCTAGCATGCAAGATAAAATTTCTCCACAGAATTGTTTTTCATCCCAATAAACAAGATTAAGCTGCTGGTATAGATTTTAGCCCCTGCTCTTCAATTCTATGAATGCGAGGACTTTGGGGCTCATACTGATATTCTAAATTAAGAATTTCTTTCCTGTCTTGAAAACGGTGTTCACATTGCATTATTATGCAGTTGTGAAGTACGACCTCCAGTTGCAATGAGAGCCACAATGTGGTAGCGTATCACCATTGTACTGAATTTAAGTGAACCAAAAAAGATCACGTAGATCAAGCTGCGAGGTTGCGCGTATTAGCCATAAGCGAAGAAAATTTAGGAGAAGAAATTAGGAAAATTAATGAAACAACCACACGTTGCGGAAAATCTTGTTACGAAATAACTTATGCTCTCAATCAAAAGCCTAGTACACGGACAATTGAACTAGTTGGTAGATCTCTGAAAACTTTCGAAAGCGCTGCAACAGAGGACACGAAGGGAAAGACACGAAGGACAAGCGCTTGTCCTTCGTGTCTTTCTCTTTGTGTCCCCTGTCACAGCGCTTTCGAAAGTTTTCAAAGCCGAGTACATAGGCTGCAGATATATCACTTGCGCAGTGTTAGAGTACCCTCCAAGCGGCGGAGATGGGATCATCCATACAGAAAAATTAAGCCATCTACTCACACTGACTCCCAATTTGCATCGCTTTTGCGACAAGCGCTCATTTCGCATGAAATAGATTGGTGACCTGAACGATCAGTCTTCTTTTTGGCGACCAAATAAAAAAAGAATCGATGCACAATATACTCTTTCTCTCTCGAGCTATGCGCTCCAGGGGAGTAGGCTAGCAAACCCATGATGGCGGCTCCGCCACCAAGACCCTAATGCAACCATGTGACAACGGTCGACGAAATGCCTCGAGTCCAAACGCAATGACGTAAACAGTATTTTGCTCTGCTTAGCCTTATACAGTGGCCGGCGAACATAAGCCGGAGCCAGTGTTCCGAAGAAATCGCTTAGTAATCCCCAGCGGGACGCCGCAGTGTATCCCACTTGTGAGACCTCCTTCCTGACACAATAGTTAAAAACGGCCTCGCTTCCCAGCATTGGGGTGCATTTTGAGGCCGCCCCGACGAGAAAGAATGCCGTCCTGGCGTCTGAACAAACGTCAGCGAAGCGTTGATGCGTTGAGGGCGCGATTCGGCATTCCTTCGTCCCTTGCTTGTTTTAATTAGTATTTTGCTCCCTCCTCACTTTCCACTTAATCTACTTTCGACGCACTGTCTTTTAGAATTGCATTCCTTGTGCGTCACCTCTACCCCTTCTTCAATTACCGATCCGAAAAAAGTTGTGTATGCGTAATACGTAATTATACCGATTAAAACTGCGATTTATTTTGAAAGCCAAAGCAAGCCTTGTATAGTTGCAGCCTGAGGTGACGGTATTAGGGTAGGGCAGGGTAAAATGAGACGTGGGGAAAAATGAGACACGTCTCGTCTAGCGACATCTAGCGTAAATTCTCTTACATTAAGTAGCTTTCTTTAATCACCATTGGGTGCCGCCATGTCTCCACTAAGTATATGTTAAAAACGGCGGGAAAAAAATTCTTTTGGAAAAAAATTCGGGAGCGAGTTTCGTGGTGTGGCGATCCCGGCAAAATGGTGCAAAATTCGAACGTTTCGTTTCTTTGGACCTGTGCAGCAGCGCAGCCATGAACTACTGCGACAAGGTACGTATTTGTGTTGTTACTGCACCTCCTTGGCTAGCTGTGGAAATAATTACAGTTCCCTTTGAGGCAATCTTCATAACTATAAAATTGATCGAGTAGGAGCCTATCGAAGGGGCAAAATGCGACAGTTAGTCGCTCGGAGAAAGCAATTGCAGGCTCTGCTCGCGCAAAGTGCATTCTTTAGCTCGCAGTTTTTTGCCTCGTTTTCTATAATGGCCCGAAAGTACAAGCGAAAGACGACGAGGGCTGCATGGAGCGAGGGCAATATGAAGAACGCTGTAGAAAGCGTGAAAACGTTCTATTCAGGCTGCACCAAAATCCTTCTCTGTGAATAAGGATGCCCTTCAACGGCGAGCAGAACGACTGGAGACGCATGGTCCATACGGGATATGCAAGAAGCGTATTGGATCAAACACACAAGCTACAGCCACTTGACGTAAGCTTTTGCAAAACTTTCAAGGCTGCCTACAATAACGCATGCCGGGAGTGACTGCTGAGCAACATTGGGAGTCGCATCACAATGGAGAATTTAGGTGAGCTGGTAAGCAAAGCCTTTGAACGATCAGGAATCACCAGTAACATAACCAATGGATTGCGGAAGAGTGGTATTTGGCAATTTTCTCGTGCGCCGCTGAATGATCCTGTGTTCGATGAAAAGCCATTGGAAAGCACAGTGGGACGTCAGACTTGCCGTCAAAGCCAAAAATTCCACGCTAACTGCTCCCCGCCTACTTCTACCGAAGACAATGAAGAGCCTGGTCATAGTGACACGACCTTTCAGGTTCTTTCTCATGTGCTTGCTATAGAAAAAGCAAAAAGAAGAGACTCAGAGACAAGCACCGTTTTGACCTCATCGCCTTACAAGGCGAAGCTAGTTGCACAAAACCTCTCAAGGAGTAAGTTAGGGCCTCAAGGCCGGAAATCGAACAAAAGGATTGTTGGTGGCTGTGTCCAATCGCAGGATAACTCATTGAAAGGAAAACGTTCTGCGAAGCGATTAACAAGCAACAAATGTCACTGGGAGTGCCTCGTGTGCAAAGAATTATGGAGCAGCGCCTCGTTCTGTATAGATCCAATGCACGATATGTGACGAGTGGGCTCACGAAGAGTGCGCAAGGCCCCATGGATTGTACTTCAAGTGCTCCGAGTGCAAGAACTGATATTGTTTGGGTTTGACAAAGTGTGTCGTTTTGCCCCGTGGATTGACAGTTCTTTTTGGGCGAGTTGGTGCATACTTGATTTGAAGAAAATAGCGCCAGAGCATTCAAACCACGAAAAGACAAGGACGAGACCCAAAGCGCTAACTGACAACTGATTTTATTGAAACCATGCAGCGCCTTTATATGGTGACGTTTCACTGAAAAAAGAAGAAGGAGGAGGGCAGGAAAGGTAAAGAAATGTAAGCGACCATCACAGCGAACACACATGAGCAAGCGGTAACCAAAACAAAAAACAAAAAAAGTTAACAAAGATTATTTAAGGGCGGCATCTAAAAATTCGAACTCGGACGAAAAAAGTGAAACAGATGTGGTGCTGATACACCTATTGCCAAGTTTCCCTATGTAAAAAGCCTCCAGACATTCACGTGCCTTCTTATCTCTGCTTTTGCCAAGAATCTTAGTCTGACTCAATCGTGCCTCGCATCCGTCGCAACCCATAATATGCGCTACCAAATGTGCATATTTATCCTTTAAATCTGATAAATTTCGGGCATGTTCCCCCAAGCGCTCGTTGATGCAGCGCCCAGTCTGGCCAAAATATGTCTTCCCACACGTTAAGGGATAGCATAGACCACTCCTGCGGAACAGATGATGAATGGAGAGTCGTGCCTTATCTGGCAACACCGCTTTCTTGGGCTGCAAATACGGGGGCACAGTTTTTTCAGCTTGTTGCGGGCGGACAAAACGACACTCACCTCATGCCTGTTGGCCACTTTCTTCAAGTTGTGAGCAGTTTTGTGCAAGTAAGGCACCACCAACGGCTTCTGTGACCTGCAACGAACCTCTCCGGAGTTTCTTCGTGTTCCTTGCTCAAGTTTCTTTAGACGGGTCTCGCAGACAGCAGTCAACACTGAGCAGGGGAACCCAGCCGCCGAAAGCCGGCTCACCTGATTCTGGAAGCTAGCCTGCAACTGATGCGGGCACGACTTTTTCAAAAAAGACTCCAAGCAATGCGGCGCTATTGCTCTTTTCACCGTCTTTGAGTGCATAGAATCATAAGGCAAAATATCTTTCTTCGCGCGCGGGTAATAGCCCCAGCAAACATGACTCTCAAGAAAGGTTAGTTTTAGATCTAAAAATTGTAAGACGTTAGTGTCAGGAAGTTCATGGGTGAACGTGAGCCCAAGTCTATGTTTATTAAAAGCATTTAAAGCTTCACCTACTGTGGAGGGGTAGGTGAAGGAAGTCTGCTTTTTTAAAAGCACTAAAAAATCGTCCACGTACCTAAAAACCTTTAAAACGACCACCCCCATTGAAAACTATGTCTTAAGACTGGTCAACTTTCGCTAAGAAAATATCGCAAAGGATGGGGGCCACACAGGAACCTATGCGCACACCCTTGCGCTGCAAAAAAGGCAGGTTGTCAAAACTTATAAAAGTAGAACTAAGATAAAACTGCAATAATGCGATAAAGTTGTCAACCGACAAACCTGGAGAATTTTGGAAAGGAACGTCACCGTTTGCTTCTATGCATTCCTGTACTGCCGCCAAGAGCTGGTCTTGAGGAATCGAATAAAACAAGTCTTGTACATCTATGGAAAAACCGAAACCAATATCCTCGGTACTCTGTAAGTATTCAACTACAGCTGTCGAATTTTTTGTGAAGAAGGGATCGTCCATCCGTAGTAATTTCAGTTGCTTTTGCAAGAAAGTACTGACGTTCTTTTGCCAAGAACCTTCTTCACTCACGATAGTCCGGAAAGGTACAACGGTTTTGTGAGTTTTGGCAGTAAAGAAAGCATTTAGGCTATTACCTCGGCCGTTTTTTATATCTTTAGCGAGAGAATCTAAATTCAAATCCTTTCAGAAGTTGCTGAATTTTGTTTTAACTCTGACAGCACTTTTTTTCACCTGTACAAAGTTCTTATTGATTGCCGCGTACGCCTTCTGATCGTACAGATCCTCTGGCAGAACAACAAAACCAGTCTCCTTGTCAGCTGCCTGGTTTCAATAAAATTAGTTGTGAGTTAGCGCTTTGTGTCTCGTCCTTGTCTTTTCGTGGTTTGTTTGCCCCGTGGGTCGGGGCAAAATGAGACAAATGGTACTTGTTTATAATTGATGAATATTCATAGTTGTGATGTTGAAAGCTTTCTTTGTTTTGCTGACCTCTTAGCTAGGATGCCAAGAAAGGCTACTCTACAAAGTTTTCAGGTTTGGAAAAAGAAGAGTAAAAACAATATTAGTTTGAAATTTTTTGTCTCGTTTTACCCCATTCTACTCTACCGCTTATCCCGTTATACGTACATTTATTGCACGAAAAAACACAAAGGCAAAAGCTAAGGGCCAATAATACACCGCCATAAATGTGAAAGAAAGCCTAACAAATGGGTTCCTGGTTGGCTGACGCATGTTAGAGATAGCTTTTACGAGGCTACACATTTCTGTTTTATAATGCAGGAAAGCAAAGCTGCGAGAGGGGTGTTAAGGGGCTGAGGTCTGTTAAGGACGCGCAAGATGGCTTACGTTTGCTAATTCGAAGTAATAGGTATCTTTAGAAAGATAAGGCGCAGCACGTTTTTTCCTTCTCAGTCATTCCGGGTGTGGTTCGCACACCTTTCTCTTAAAAAATTCACTACTTGTGACCTCATCTCAGAGGATTGCACCTTTGTCCGCACAACTCCCAGAGTTCCCTAAGCGGCCACTGTTCATGCGGTTCACGAGTGGCTTCAGCAACAATTTTTCAGGCAGCAAATGGTCTATTTGTGATATAATCTAAACGAAAAAGGCGATGGTTAGTTTTGAAGATAATCAAGTCTATCCCAGTTTTCTAACATTTGCATAAAGCGAAAAGAAAGAAAGAAGTGGTATGATTTGTGGTTTATGGGGGTTTAACATCACAAAGTGACCCAGGCTATGAGGGACGCCGTAGTGAAGGGCTGCAGAAATTTCGACCACCTGGGGTTCTTTAACGCGCACTGACATCGCAAAGTACACGGACCTCTAGAATTTCGCCTTCATCGAAATTCGACCGCCGCGGCCGGAATCGAACCCGCGTATTTCGGGCCAGGAGCCGAGCGCCATAAGCACTGATCCACCGCGGCGGCTAAGAAGTGGTGTAAGTTCCTCTTTCCAGAAATTTTCTCAACAGCTCCAATCGCCAACTCATACCACTTCTTAGCCACCGTGGCGGCTAAGAATTTGTAGGAGTTGGTGCTTGGAGCTGTTATTAAATTCTCTGGAAAGCGGACTTTGTTGGCACGGTTTACTGTATCATTGGGCCTTGTACTACAGGAAGAACTCGAGCGGCTGAAGCGAAAAGTAATAGCATGGCGATAATACATTACTACAACAAACAGTACAACTCTGTTACAACTTTCATATATCTCACACCAATGCAAAATACGCGGTTATTTAGTAGTTTTTTCTGCGCTGTTGCATTATTAAATGAATGGAAAATTAAAGTTGTTATTTCAGTATAGCTAAAAAATTGACACAAAAAAGTCAGAACTACATGTTTTGAAACCTGCTGTCAAAAGAGAGGAATATACTTAATATGGGACCCTACACATGCATCCGTTGGGCCGTTCATTTAGCGTCACCGTCCAGAACCGATATAACCAGCCCTGGACAGCCATGGGTGCAGGACCACCGGGACATCATAACGATAGAGTGCGCGTTATGTTCCAGATAGCCTTGAGTGGCTTCTGAGCTAATCGGAGTAAAGGACAAGTAGAACTGGTCAAGTGCAGCAGGCTTTTGTATTTTACATATTTATATAATGTCCGGATTAGAATTGTTGGACGCGGCCATGCTATTTGCCCCGGTGTTTTTATAACTCCACCTGTCACATGCTCTTGCCTACTGTCCAAATACAAAGCAGGGGAGAAACCTACTTTGCGCAACGCTCCGTCACACTAAAGAGCAGATCAGAGCCCCTTCGTGGTCATATTGCGAAGGAAGCGCAAAAACAAATGGATAGAAAATATCGTATCTGCTGTCTCGTTTGGCCATTTTCGACCGGCTGCTTTCCTCTCAACTTGTTTCGACTCCCTCTTTCGTCCAACCCTCAGACCTTCACGCCCGACGCCACGTTCCCTAGCAGCCCGGTTTATCCCTCTCCGGTTCCCCATTCCGGTCGTCGATATTCTCCCCAACTCCCGTGCCCGTGTCTGGCGATGACTCACGTCCCACCTAGGTGCCCCGTCGTTGTGCCCAACTCGAGTGTGGGCGCTCTTCCGCGTACAGAATTCGGCATTTTATCTGTTTTTACTATTAAATTTTCGGTTCGGGAAGTAGTAGCTTTTTTCTTTAATCCTCCTTCGTGCTAGTAAAACCAGTGCTAGTCAGCAAAGCAAATGCTTCCTCTTTCTGCCTTCCATTCATTATCGCTTTGTTTCTTTCTTTGTTTCATTCTTTTTGCTTTTTCTGCATGGATATTTTTCCTCTTTTTCCCCTCTCTATGTTGCGTTCTTTTCTTCATTGTTTCTTTCGTTTTGTTGTGCTCCTTTTATTTTTACATCAGGCGCTGTCTCCTCCTGTTTCCTTTTTACTAACAATGATTCGTTTCTTCCCTTATTTCCGTCCTTTGTTTAGTCATTTCCCTCTCTCATTCTGTACGTTATTTCTCTCCTTCCTTCCTTCATTCTTCTCTTCATTCCTTCTTTAAATTTCTTGTTTTTATTCATCATATCCTACTTTTATAACTTCTTTTTTATTTCGATTTTTACACTAGTTCTTTACAAGACCTGTTTGGAATCACAGAAACAACGACACAGTTAACGCATCTATTCACCAACCATGTTCCAACTACCCAGGCGCAGGCGCTTCCATTCACTAGACTCCTTTGTGTCTCCGGCGGTTTCTGGCAGCCTAGTTTTCTACAGTCTAGGTGTTTCTCATTTTTTATATTCTTTACTTCTTGTTTGCAATAGCTTCGCTTTGCTGCCTTTCTGCTCTGGTTGAGCACAAATTTGCTCAGGGTGCAACACTTTCTAGTGGATGAAGAAAATGCCGATAAAAGAGAACCCATTTCATTGTAGTATCAAACTAGGTTCTCGGAATTTTGTTGCGTTGACGCTTCAGCCAAGTTGGTCCTCACTTGCGGATGTCACCAGCGAAGCACTGCACTCTGAGGGAAGGAGGAGAGGCAAGTGGTTGGATGCGAGATCGAGCGGACAGTGGCAGTGCCAATGGTCCTGTCATTGTTCTTCGGCTATTAACTGGTAGAGAGTTCGGCTAGTAAGTTCGTTCAGGTAAAATACAGCATTAATAACGAGCACTAACCGTGAGCTTACCAGTTCTGAGTTAACTGGAAAGCTACTCTGAAAAATCAAATGTACCCTTTAATCAAAAGAAGTTGCCGCAAGCTCTCTTCGAAAAGAAAAAAAAACTGGATGCCACTACTCTGCAAATAAACTGCGAAAATTTATTGGTGTATTTTCTTTCTTCTTCACTACAGTTACTTTCGCTGTCATCCGCAGACTTTGCGCTCACGGGCACTTACAACTGCCGGTGAAGAAGTTCCTTGTCAATGCAGTCTCCGGGGTCCTTGTAACTGCTCCGCCGGTTTCAGTAACTTCGAAAATAAAGTGCCTTCAAAAATAAATCTGTCTCGTACTTCCATCTTTCTCTGTGCGATCGAAAGAAACGTCAGACTTTCGGTCAACCTGTGTCGGCAGTGTCTGAAAAGGGATCTGTACCTGACAGGACAACAGGGCCACCGCGTTGCTTGACCCCAACCACTCCCGCATCATCATTGTCCGTGAAATAAAAACAGAAACAAAACAGTGTACTTTCGCCACTCTACTGTTTAGATATACTTGTTTTCTTGGAGGAAACGACGTACAGCTGAAGCACCATTCAGTGTAACGCGTTTGTAAAATTTCTTAGGCTCGTCAGAACAGTGACCTGAAGTAATAATCAGGATAATCAGACAGGCGTTTTCTCTTATATAACCGCCAAGGCTTGCATTGACTGGTTTATGGCAAGAGTGTATTGAAACATACGCACCACTGTGGTATTATCGTGAGGTGATTTCTTGTGTGGCATGGGATTGATGTGATCCTCAGGTCGCTTTACAGATGTGGTGCGATAGTTTACCGCTTGGTGTTCTTTTTAGCGCCATACCGCTAAACATGCTTTGGCTCTTCAAGGGGGAGTTTTTAAAGCGAAAGCTTTACTTTTCCCTTCCATAGCTTCGCCGTGTACGCGAGTTTCACTTTGAACCGAGGAGAAACCATGTGGCAGCTATGACGTCACTCAGCCGCCGCCAGAACCGAGCGCTCACCTCTTTTTCTATAGGCCATCGGCGTTCATTGTGCTCATGGTTTTTTGGCGGATCGTTAGAGATCTGTGCACTCCACTCCAACAGCTTCACCCCTTCATTGCCCTCTGTCTCTAGGAATGTAAATCCCGAAAAGAAGTATCAGAACAATAGTGCAGACTTCTGTCAGCGGGGCCAGGGTCTTGACGCTCTCAGCAGATGGTCAGTCAGGCATCCCAGAGGCGGAGGTGAAAGCGTTGGACCTGACTTCCACAATTGAAGAGCTATCCACAGGTATTGCGGAATGATACAGGCTCACTTATCCGGATCATGATGAAGTGGCCTATGACGCAATCGCAAAGCGACGCCAAAAGTCGCGTTTTCAACTCCTAGCACATCACAATTCCTCCTGGATGACTGGTGAGGTCCCACGGAATGGAAGCTGGTTAAAATTGCGCCTGTTTTGAAACCTTGTAAGCAGCCAACAACCTGCGCGTTCTTCTGGTTCACCCTTCTATTAAACTGCATAGGAATTCTCATGGAGTGAATGATCTGCAAACGCATCACTTGCCTGCTCAAAAGCCGCAACGAGTACCCCCTGGAAATGAACGGGCTCGGTCAAAACAAATCTGCGACTGATAATGTTATTGCCCTTGTCCCATCAATATAAGATACCCTGATGTTGGGTGCATACCGACCACCGTTTTCCTTGACGTCAAAGCCACTTTCAACTCTGTTGTTCACCATGCAATTCTCACTGTCTTGGACAGTTCTGGCCTCTAAGGAAAGCAGTACAATAGGATTGGAGACTATGTGAAATAGCGGAAAATTTTTATAAACACTCAAAATGGTCGAACGCTTTCACGTAGTGGAGAGAACCGTACCGCAAGGAGCGGTGCTCAGCCCTCTCCTTTTCAATATTAGCCTTATACACCTAGCAGGAGACCTTCCACGAAGAGTACACATAACGTTCTATGCAGATGATAACTGCATCTGGAGCGGGTCAAGTTCGCGCTATTTTAGCCGGCAACGTCTTCAGAGACCGTTACTGCATATCTCGATGTATCTGGCTAACCGCGGCGTTCGCCTATCGTCAGAAAAGAGTGTTGCCATGACTTTTGTCAGAAGAACGATGGCTCGATAGCGAGTCCTCCAAGGTGGACGGTCACTATCGTATGTACGACCTCAGCGATTCCTAGGTGTTGCCATATACATTAATGTCTCCTGGTCACCTAAGATAAAAAAAAACTACATGAGAGGATTACTGCAGATTTACAAGTTTTCAGATTCATGGCGAGAACACGGTGGGGCAGCAACTGCCGGTCATTGGTCCTGCTGGAAAAAGACTACGTCGAAGGGACCTTGCGCTTTTGTCTACCGGTGCTTCAAAGATTATTGCCAACAAACAATGAGATTCTCGAGGCCACGCGGAACAACGGCCTGCGAATATGCCTTGGCCTCCCAAAGAGTTCCTCTGCATCAGGAAGAGTAGCGGAAGCAGGCTGTCTCAAGTTAGATGTGATTTCTTCCCAGGAAACCATCCGTACCTTTCTCGGGTATTTCCTCCAAGGGAAGAAGCACTTCCTACATCGTGTCCACCTAACTCACTGCAACTCTGGCTTTGGCCAAGCTGCACAGCTCTTGCCCCTCCCTAATAATAGTGTGTCACAGAAACTACTACTTCTGATCATTCCCCCTGAACACTCTCGCCCCTAAAGGTGAAGAAATTTAATCAAGGGGCGCATGTAAAGAGCCGCATGCCACAGGCAGCGCTTTTAAAAGCTACTCTCGCCTACTTAACCGAGGAATATACGCAGCATACCCACATATTCACCGACGGTTCAACTAATCAAGAAACTTCTTCCGGTGGCCTTTGTGTGCCCTCAACAAGCCATATTCTTTCTTACCGGCTGCTGCGGAAGACATCCTCTACGACATGTGAGCTTCACGACACTAAAGAAGCTATTTCCTATATCCTGCGCCAAACCCCCGACCAATGGGTTATCTTCACCGACTCCAAAGCATCTCTGCATATTCTCTTCAACCTGCTGAAGAAAAGCAATCTTCAGCTCGTTTCCCATAAGATTTGGTTATCTACATCATTTGGCTAATGCCGCAGGCTACTGCATTGCATTTCAGTGGATACCAGCACACTGTGGCATTCTGGCCAATACAAAAGCAAATCAAACGTCCCGTAAAGGCCACCAACATCGAAGATACATTCGGACCTTCTTCAGAAACTCTGATGCTTCCCAAATGGCTAAAAGATTTGCTTCGGCGGAAATATATCGGCTTTGGAGCTAGCCGACATAACACTACCACTTGCATTACTCTGTCAACCCACATTTCGGATCAAGGCTGCCAACCGGAATTCCGCGCCACCTGAAAACACTTTATCAACGACTTCGCCTGAACGCTGCATTTACAAATGGCCTGCGATACCGTTTCAGTGAAACGAACAGTCCACTTTGTGACAACTGCGGCTGGATTGAATATGGAGAACATATCCTGCTTGAGTGCCCTGCATACGCTGATCAGCGTACTATGATGAGTGGTGGAAAAGCTCTCCGCAGTGCCTCTTACAACAGTGTTTAGATCTCTTAGCCTGCCCTAGGCAACACAGACATGCCATGAACTTTTGTTTGCGTATTTGAAGAAAATTGTGCATCTAGACAAGCTCTAATTTCATCCAGTGTGTTGCCTTCATGCATTCTTCTCTTAAAACTTCGTTAATCCATTTATCATTTCATATTCTACATCATTTCTCGCCTATGCGCCTTAGTAGGCATTTAATGACTTCATTTTATGTTGTGCCATTTTATTTTTTCTTTGTTTAATTTAACCTTCCCCGCACTGATTCGTTCCGTCTTTATCTCCCAAATTCCCCCCCCCCCCCCCCCCCCACCCCGCTGAGTAGCATGCCAGCGAATTTTGAACGTCGGCTAAATTCTCTGCTTTTTCATTAAATGGTTTCTCTCTCTCTATTCTGTTCATTGGCGTTGGCGTTGAAAACGTTCTAGACTCCGATGATTTTGACGAAAGGAAGGGCGCATAACTGGTCCCTGAGTCACTGGGCGCCTCAATCGCGCTTTTAGGTGCATGACGGTGGTGAGAGAGAGAGATCTGGGCTGCATGCATTAGCGCTGACAACGCTGTGGCAGACATGCGGCACTGGAGGAATAGGCCGCAGCGTTCATTGGGTGACCAACCTCTCGCGATCAACCATTATTTAACTGCCACCTGACAATGTAGCAGGGTGGGTACGCTGCCTATCAAGTGTGCGGAACGAATTCAACTTTACAGACGCCAAGCCGCGTGTGCATGCATGATACACCGGAGCGTGCTCTCTAACCAGGCTCAGCAGCAGTTAAACCGCAGCAATTTTTTATTCCGGTGCTTTTTTAAATAACACATATATTTTTACTCTTTAAGACGGCATGGAATTCGCACATTATAGCCTTATCTGCCCATGTGCATGAAATCCACCACAACAAGAAGACACAAACTGCAAGTTGTGCCAGGTGTTCTTGATTGCTGTGACTGCTGCTAAACTGATTGCTTAAATTTCTATTCTTATTGGTGTGTGTGGTGCAACATTACTGCTGCCACCAGAGTAATTTTATTATCAAGAACTGTGTTGATGTGCCAGCACTTCATACTCTGATTGGTTTAATACATTTTCATTAAAAAGTTTGAAGCAGTAGTAAATCCTTCATGAATTACTGCTTCTGGTTCGGATATATGCTACTTAAGTTCTCACTCATAGAGTTGATCAGTATACACTGTAAGCTATCTCCACAGCTTTGTACTTTTGAGGAGTAGATTGACTGAAAAAGCAATACGCATTGCTTGGGGTTATCGGTTGCGAATGATACGACAGGGGGCTTTCCTACTGGCCGCTAAGCAAACGGCATGTGCGTCGTCTGGGAATGTGCTGGGTTTCGGTAAACAATAAACGTCATTCTGAGCTCCAGGCGATGGGCCCTGTGCAAACCTATCCAAAGGAAGAAGGTTGGCGGATGGGGGCTGCTCCAGTATATGCCCCGTCCATCATTGTGTAAACGATATTCGTGCTGAGCAATGCATTTGCTTTCGGTGTCGTCTTACAAAAGAAATACAATATTTCGACGCCTCACCTCTGTTCTTTATTACCGAGCAAACAGAGGTGGATAGTTTCCTTGAGGTGCGTCTTTCGACGAGTGTTGAACAACTAAGCGTAAGCACTCATTTTGCTTGGCACTTGGTTAGGTTGCATGCTTATTACTGACCCTTGAACGCCGAACACGAGGCGAAAATGCATATTTCACCTTTTGCTTTGTCATTGTAAGAGCACTTGCAGGGCGTCGTGTACGTTTTACCTCGCCGCTGCGGATTTCTGTTGTTCATAATGTTCTTTTACTTTGGTGCATGTAGTTACTTTGCGTGTTCAAAGAATAACTGAGTGATAGGCGTCACTAAATGTAACAATTTTTACAAGTAATCTTATTAAGATAGGAATATCTTAAGCGTTTCGTTGTAGAAAAACACCTTTAGAAGAACTGCGATTTGGGCTATATGTTGCGTACTACTTGAGAGAGGAAACAATAGCGCCTGCAAAAACAACAACAGAAGAACAACGCAGGAGTAGCGTTTGTCCTGAGTCGTTCTTTTGTTGTGCTCGTATTTTTAGATGTTATTGTATAAAGACCCACCTTTTGTTCCTTAGCTGCTATAGCCTTCGGCTGCGGAGAGAAAAGGCTGTTGGATTGAATCCCCGTCGCGTCGGCTGTTTTTCGATGGCGACGAATTGCCAGAATACTATATGCTGTGCAATGCCTGCGTGCGGAAATGAACTCAAGCTGGTGAAATTTAATCCTGAGCCATGTACTCTACAGGGGCCTCTAGCACCCCCAGTGCCCCTGTGAGCCGTTTAACCCCGCATACAAAACAATGCCATACCACTATACTGTGTACTCTACCATACCTTACCAATGCATGCCATGCCTTACCATACCATAGTATGCTGTATCATACCGTAGCGTACCATACCATTCGTACGTACCGTGCCTAACCTTAGCACACGTAACGTATTCCACCATGCTATATGCCATACCACACCATACTAAGCACATGGTATCACACCGTAGTTACCTATGTCATAGAATGACATACCACACCTTACCACACGAAACCGTTTCACTTCAGGGAACAATGTGGGAACTGTTTCCTAAGAAGCACATGAAAAATGGAAGGGCGATATGGGTAAATATATAGAAATCGGAAAGAAAAGAAAATGGGGAACGGTACTACAGATTTCAAAACAGAAATATCTCGCTTTCATTACTGATTTGTGCATGCCAATAGTATGAAGAATTCCACACACATCTCTTTCTTCGTCGGAAGGAATGTACGAAAAAATCTTGTTTGGTCAAAGAAGTGTATGACTTTATTGTTAAATCTTCTTTTGCAGCCTTCTTGTCACTCTTTTTGATTAAGCACACTTACCCGCGGACTCGAACGTGGGGTAAGCAGTAACAACAATCGGGTCGGTTGATGCTGATTCTGCGAATAATTAGGAATTACTGTCGTGAACTACTGTCCCATGTAAACTGTCAGAGCTAATCGTATATTACAGTTGTTTACCTTCCTAGAAAATAGATTTTTCTACAGTCCTCACTAGCATGGCTTGGGAAAAGAAATCAATTGCGTGTGAGACAGATGTCATTAACTTAAATTCGTGCGTTGTATAGCACAACAGAAATACTAGCTTTTATTGACTGAATGTTTCTAAATTATAATGAAATTGAGCGTGTTAAGCACTAACGGCGTTGTTTTATGCTCGGAAAACTAGACATTTACCCTAATATTTCAAGAATCAACAGTTTTTGATTACCATAATTCAGTTTGTTACCGCAAATTATACTGATTCTACACCTTATCCTCACCACTGAGGCGCACGACATGGTTGCGAGCTACGATAAATATTGCGCTAAATATGCAATAATTGTATTAACCCCACCATAAGGGCTTTCGCAGGTGATTTCGCAATTTTCCAGGTGTGGAAATTAGTTTTAGTTGACTAGTTCAGTTTTCTAGGTGACATTATTAAGGTTTCTTGTAGTGTGGCATTTGGCTCACGATACTGAATACTAGCAAATGTAAAGTTATCAGCGTTTCACACCCGCCTCTAATGGCAATGTTTGTTCGTTCTAGATCTCAGGCTTAATGCCGTAAAAGTGAGGCTGTATACATACTGAGAAATTTCAAGCCATTCGAACCCGACCGCGGTGGCTGCGTATTTATGGAGGAAAAACGCCAAGGCGCCCGTGTGCTCTGCCATTTCAGTGCACGTTGAAGATTCCCAGGTGGTCGAAATTACTTCGGAGCCCTCCACTACGGCACCTCTTTCTTCCTTCCTTCTTCCACTCTCTCCTTTATCCCTCCCCTTACGACGCGGTGGAGGTGTCCAACGATATATTAGACAGATACTGCGCCATTTCCTTTCCCCCAAAACCAATTATTATTATTCAAGGAAGTTCCGTGTCGTTTAGACAGGAAATAATGCTGACAATGCGCTTGATTTCTTCCGGCATTATTTCTCATGGTTTCATAATCATTTATCCTGCGTATACAGAAGCCTAGAATACACAAAGTTATGCATGGAACATTAGCCTTTGTTTACGCGAACTTCTTCTTGGGCTAGTTGGCTAACTGATCGTTGAAATTTAAAGTCGCCAAAACCACACACTCACAAACACACACACACACACACTGGAGAAGAGACCGCGACAGGACGCCACAAAAATTTGTTTAAATTGCGAAAAGCACATACATGCATAAATATGCAGTCTGCCAGCGCCTGCGCAAGAAAATATTCACATATCAAATCGTACACGATAAGCATCCCTCTAAAAACTTTTGTTCCGCCTTATACAAAGATATCGATGTTTCGCTGACACAAATTGCCTTTCTTGCTGATATAGCAGGCTTCAATCAGCTCTCTGGCTTTCTCATTGCTACTCCTGGCAAGAAGCCGCACCTTAGAAAAATATGGCTCATTAGAGCGGGGTGGGCAGGATCTAATATGCTTTAGTAAATTTGGGTCCCCTTTATTTTGTTCCACGTTTCTTTCATGTTCTCTGATTCGCTTACTGACGCAGCGCGCAGTTTGTCCAGTATTGGAACTACCGCACGAGAGGGGTAGTTTATTTCATAAACTAACGAAGTTTATTTCATAAACTAACGATGTAACGAAGGGGTAGTTTATTTCATAAACTACCCCTTCCTTACACCTCATGAATGGTCGCCCATGCTTGGTTCCGCAGCCACTTTCTTTTTTCGACTCGGGGGCAAACGCTTCCGAGCTTCAGGGGAGCTGAGAAGACGAGTGGAACCACAGGCCTGCTTGCAACCTTTTTCAGATTGTGGGCCAACTTATGCACATACGGCACCATCATACCTATCAGGTGTGTTGGGCGTACGCTCCACAAGCAAAAAAGGGCTCCTGCTATTTGAATCCTCGCTTTCAAAATTTGTGAAGAACGGCACTGCTTCACTGGGTCTAAAGTCTGCGCTTAGGAAGTTATGCATTCACAGGATGCGACCGAGTTTTGAAAACAAATTGGCTAGAATGGCTTCAGCCGGGTTATCTGGTTCGCTCCTAACAGGGGTTGCCGAAAGCCTCTTGCAGAAAATGAAGTCTAGGGCAGCGCGATTTGGGGTCTGGGGTAGAGGTCCCTCGAGAAGAGGTGGGAGCAGTGGCGGTGCCGTGTGTGCACAAGTTGGCCCACAATCTGAAAAAGGTTGCGAGCAGGCATGAGGTTCCGCTCGTCTTCTCAGCTTCCCTGAAGATCGGAAGCGCTTGCTCTTGAGTCGAAAAAAAGAAAACAAAAAAAGAGCATGTGGAACCAAGCATCGGCGATCATTCATGAGATTTGCCGAACATGTAGTGTATGCGATTCCCCTCTCGTGCGGTCGTTCCTATATAGGACAAATTGGGCACTGTGTCAATGAGTGAATCAGAGAACATGAAAGAAACGTGGAACAAAATAAAGAGGGTCCAAATTTGTCTAAGCATATTCGATCGTGCCCTTCAAGCTCTTGTGAGCCTTGTTTATTGAAGGTGCTGCTTCTTGCCAGGAGTAGTAATGTGAAAGCCAGAGATCTGACTGAAGCCTTCTACATCAGGCAGTTTGAGAAATCAGCGAAACATCGATATCTTTGTATAAGCCGGAACAAAAGTTTTTTGAGCGACGCTTATTGTGTACTACTTGATACGTGAATATGTTCCATGCGCAGGCGCTGGCCGACTGCATATTTATGTATGTATGTGGTTTCTGCAAATCAAACCAGTTGTGAGTGGCGCTGTGTCTCGTTGTCTTCTCTCGTGTGTGTGTGTGTGCCTGTGACTTTGGCAGCCTCTTTAATCTTACAAATAAACAAGAATCAGTACTGACCTTAGCACTAATTCCATACTTTTGAATATTTCCGGTACTGCCAGCGTAATTGAAACAAAAGATACCCTCAACATTCGAAATATTTCCTTAGGTAGAAAAGTCTCGCGAATACGAACTTTCTTAATATTTATCATCGCGATAACGAAATAAAAGGGGAAATTTTTTCGTAGCCATCATTAAAATCACCTTGTAGAGATCATTGTCAAAACAGAGGCATTTCATACTGCTAGACCACAAGACCATGTCACTCCTTTTTTCGAAGACATCAAGCAATTGGAAACACCTACTCACTCCACTTCTGGTGATCTCTCAACCGCTATACAATTTGCAGCTTATCAGGTTTCTTCCTTCATGTGACCGTGAATTCGTTTCCTTAAGTAGTTTTTCTTTGCTGTACAATGAGTGTTTTTTGCGCGATTATCTCTCTGCGCTTCAAATATTCCACTGATTTACTGTAATAAATAAGAAAACCAAGAAACCAAAAATATTGAAGACAGGATGTTCGCACGACCGCCATATGAACAAGCTATACATTGTAAATGTTTGCTGAAGGTCTCCGAACCACCATGATCAGAATATAGAGATTCATGTTCTCTGAGATAGTCGATAGACAAAACCACTAGTTTATTCACAGTTACAAAAAGTGTTGAAGGGTTTCACAGGTGAAATTTTGTGTTCATACAGCTGACATGACAAAAGTACCCAAACGTCATCACAGTAAATGACTTAGTATACAACACTGCTGTATTTTGCGTCCTTTAAATGCGTCCGTTTAGCATGACGTGGGATTTCCAATCATGTCACACGTGCGTTTCGGTATCAGCACATAATAATACATTTCATATCTTGAACCACGATGCCGAAAGAAACAATTAAATAAACCGCGTTCACCATCGATGTTGGTGGCCTCCAGTCCAGCATGCAGCAACCGTCCTCACCACAGCTCGCTAGCTTCGCTGCGGCGGTGCTTGTAGTTCAGCAGAATAAATGTCTACGACGCAACTCGCATACTATGCCATGACATGAAAAAACCAAAAGAACTGAATTAGCTAACAAGCGTTAATGCCTCGTACTATACTACTTTTCCACGGACGTAATGTCAAACTTCCTGTCCAATCAATGTGTACAAGCCGCACAGTCGTCTTTATCTCAAAGCATTTTTTGAAGAAAAATCTTTGCAGACTAAAACTAAACGCCTGCTAGATAGCACCTGCATTCCAAATAAACCAACGAGGGGGAAGTTAGTAGCTTACTATGATTCTGTAGAAAGCAATAATCAGCGAATATACGCAGATGCTTTGTTTTTATTAAGTGTTGTTCCTCAAAAGTACACTGAAGATATTCCAAATTGTTTACTTACCCAGAAAAGGCGATGTAATCGATATTTTTTACCTGCATATTTGCCAGCACCAGAAAGCACTTATTGATATTGAAAGTTCATTTAAAATTTTTTCCACATATAAGTTATTATCGTGACGTCAAGACTGAAAATTACTCCGTAATCACAGTTTCGAATTCAACGGCGGTGTAACCTGCCATAATGAATGTGTGGCTGCGGACTCACAGGTTGGCTTGCAAAAGCGGCCAGGGATGGCGACATCAGTGTTTAATCATTTCATCAACCTTTCTGAGCTTCTAAAATGTCGATTCCCAGCGCAGGTAACGTACTTGTGACGATGTGATGGCAATGTACCGATATAGACCAATTTAAATTTGTTGTCAATGTATGTTTAGAACGGCGCGGATGAACGAGGGAACACTGTAGCACTCCTCCTTATCTATGGGGCGTTGTTCGCATCTTATCGGGCAGGATGTAGACAAATATATATATATATATATATATATATATATATATATATATATATATATATATATATATATATTAAAGAAATCATGCAAGACTAATGAGGCATGTTCGCTATTGAAGAATGTTGGTTATGCAAGTGTGTTTCATTCGCCGCAGGGTGATGACAATATCCGGGTTAAGATAATAAGTGATTTAATTAGGCAACCGTTTGTAGGAAGGCACGCGGTGAATTCTTAGGCTCTGTCTTTGGGGGAAGCTTTTGCCTGAGGGCACGGGTCTGACGTCTAGAAACCGCAGAGCTCTTGACCATGGCAATGAGAGTAGGTTCGTTTCGCGCGAGTACGTTTCTCGCACATCTTTGGCTCAGCGTGGACGCCCGCCTAGCTGGTGTTTTCTTTTTTTTTCGTTTTCCGTCATAAAAACAATCTCTTTTTCAACGTCCTCCAGAGACCATCCTATGATTTACTTTTTCCCGGACAAATCATTATATTTAGTGTAGGGTCCTAAAGTTAAACTGAAGCAAAGCACGCATTTTACTTTCTCTCATCAGTGAGGACTCAAACAAAATTCTGAAGAGAAAAAAGCACTTTTCTCGCGCGTACACAAGCCGTCTCGCTCAAAATTAGTTTCTTGTCAAACGTTGCGGTCCTCCCCGCAGGCCTGCCAGGAACATTTTATTGACAGTAATAAAAAGCTTAGAGTGGTCGTCACATCCTTGCGTGACGGGACAATATTTTTGCGGATATTTCACCATGAGACACGTAATAAATAAAATCTGGCAGAGAAAAATGAACGTACCATTATTATAGTAGAGCGGCAAGGAGTAGTACGCGGAGAAAGAGATGAAAAACAAAGCCCGAGGCTTTAAAGTTAGGAACGCACACGGCACAGAGGGAAGACAGAGCAAGAACAAGGTATCATAAATGTAAAATAATTTGAGATGACTTTGATGCCAAGAAGCTGGCGTGAGAAAAGAAAAAACTTCAGATGAAATACCACATTGTCAATTTTATCCCAAGGCGATGAAACTGCTTATAAAGGCAGAAACACACACACACACACAAAAACCAATAATGTAAGAGGAGGGGTCTGCTTTTCGAATAAAACAAAAGAAAAGATAGGTAAAACAGCTTATTTGAAAAGGCGCTTCAGATCGCGATGCGGACGGAACTCCGCACCCAGGCGCTTTCACAATGCTCGAGGACTCCTTTGGCTGAAAGTATGAAACTGAGAGGAAAAGAGAAAGAATTCCCGGTGCGAAATATCTTCCATGCCTGCAAGAGATCACGCGCTGAAGACGGAACACTCAGGCTGTCATAATCAGAGGTTGCAGTCGTTTTGTGCGGCAGCTAAAGCGGCTTCAAAAAGCAATATCTTCAGGCACTGGAATGGGTTTCATGCGGTAACGCAGTCGGCATTCTTGGCTTCTTAAGAACTCATATTTTAAAGGGTACAATATTCTGCTGTGGTCGTTATGTGCAAATGCAACACACCTTTGCGCAAATATTTTTTCCGCAGCAATATGAGGCTAATATAATGCTGCAGCGAAGTAAGATAATCTCTGGATACTATAAATTCTCGTTAACAATCAGCGTTGAAGTGGAATTTTTGTTTTCAGTTCCGAAACCCTTCATGAGATATGATGCAGGCGACAACGCGTTTCTGAAAGAGAGGCAATCTTTACTAAATTTACCTCGAGAGCAAAAGCGCTGGTTTTTATACACAGTAAAACAGCTTACATACTTAAAGGAGCCGCACTATATTAAGGTACACTTTCCGCACCCTCATTTTAGAGCGCAGCTTTTAAGCAAGCGACCGTTCATGGCTTGAGCGGCGTTGCCGCCGTCGATGTAACTGAGGCAACGCATCAATAAATAAAAAATAGCGGGTGGTTTAGCATAGATAGGCACGAAATATTGAGCGAAAGCACAGTTTTTGGCTTCTGGACACCACCGCCACCTAGCTGAGAGCGCGATTGAAGTTGGTTGGTTGGTTGGTTGGCCTCAAATAAAGATGGCACATACACACTACGCAGGAGTGGCCAATACACAGGCGGGTAATTGCTGGATAGAAATTGCAGTGTGCGCTGTCCCAGGGAGACAGTTATGAGTGCCATCAACGTTTTCACCGTCAGTGTCAATTAACCTAAAGTACGCAGGCAGGCAGCCTATGCTCCAGTGCCGCATATCTGCAGCAGTGTTGTCAACGCCAGCGTGTAATGCTCTAGTGCTGTGATTCTGCTACAACATCGTCTACTTCAACGCATGCAGCGCATACCTCTTTGTCACTACCGCTACATAGCTCAAATTGCGTGTATAATCGTGGTGGAGGTGGTAAGAACTTTTATTATTGATTTTCATTGGTTAGTATTGATGGAGCTTCTCGGTCTGGGCAGCAACCGTGGCCTGGCTGATGATTTTCATCTCCGCAGCTGGGTCCTACCTGAGCCGCAGGGCCTCGGATAAAGTCTGTGAGTCAAGAGCAAGTTTAAAGCGTGCTGCCGTGGGGCCTTCTGTATGCAACATTTTCTTCTCAGTAGCTCTTGAAAAGTGTCACTGACGCTTATACCTGGCTGCGTTTCTCTGGGAGAAATACTTGGCATATGCTGGCACCGTATTAAATTTCGATCGGGTTAATGAAGATTTTTGTTTTTGTTTTTCGAATTTATTTCATAAAATCATGCAATGAGCGTTGCGTAGCCATGAAAAATGCAGCCAACCCTCAAACAGGTGTAGACTCGCCGTGGAACACGTAACTCTGTTGGAAATGCCGCAATTCTGGGCGCACCGAGACAGGTTGCCGGCAGCTTCTCGTGAGTATTCTTCAGCTCTCTTTTAGGAGTGCACGCAGAAATAATGGACATGCTAGTTTTAAAACAATCATCACCTAATAATCAGTAAAGCAACAGTAAAATTGTGCAGCTGTGTATTGCACAGCAGTACTTCGCAAATTTTCTGGGGGTTGCAAGAGTGCGAGTTTTAGGCAAGGAAATGCAGCCTTAAAGGTGACAATTTCTTCTCAGATTAGGAAGCTAAGCCCAAATTAAAAAGAAGATATTTGCTGCCTAAACTGAAAAATAAATGTATGCTAGGTTGTGTTGCTATCTTGGCAGGCGTGCGCTTTCGTAACGATCAAATTTGTTAATATGCCGCCAGTTCGCCTCCTTAGCATTTCCTGTAGCCGAGGACTGACAGCGACTTCACGAAACATAACATCCCAGAAATTTTGTACCCATAAAATTCGCCAGTTGAGGTGGTATTTTCATGAGTAGGTTATGTTTGACGAACTCTGCCAGAGTGCTATGACAGATGGGCCATATTTTTTATAGCTGGGTTCTCTGATACTTGATTAAGCTTTGTTGCTTTCTGGGGGCGACTACAAGAACTAAAACTGCTTTTTTGTTCTTTTCTTTGGTGATTTGCGAAAAGAGAGAGAGGGGTTGCGAACAGGAACATTAGAACCCCAATCGAGCTGTCTGATGTTCAATTGTGAGGACTTCGAGACCAGCCCATTTGAAAGCAGACATTTTAGTTATGTGTAATGGGCCTCAATAGGGACGTATCGACAATCACAACACGAACGACACAAAAAACTGGAAGTTTACTGCAATCGACGGTATGAATTATGGCGAATATGAACATAAAAAACACATCAGATATAGTTGAAAAGGCGAACTTACAAAGCCGCTGAAATGTCATGATGTTTGCCTGGCTACTTAGGCATGCAATGTTCCTCGCCTGAACAGACACCGAGGGGAACTTACACTGTTGGCACCCTCCTTGCTGATCCCGAACGCTTCAATTATTTAGCGCCTAAGCAAGTCCTGCTGTTTTCTCATCATTTTGCAGTAGTGAAAGATGCGTTTCACTCGCCCTTTTCGCCTGGCTGCAACCTAGCATTTTTTGGGCGTAGAATACAGGTTTACGTGAGCGTCCACTGACCGTCTTGTATGACATACTCCTTTATTCCTCAGACCAGCTATGTATTTTGAACACGGGTAACCCCACAACTTTCGGTTATTTCTTATTCCGGAAAAAATTATTACTGCTAAGCATATCTGCTCAGCGCAATTTTAGCAAGAGCTTTAAAATGCGCGCGGTGCTGCCCATATCGCCCATGTGGCTTGTCAAAGTCCCAGGTGTGGCCTCGGCCGCTTCCTCGCAGCTCGGGCAGCTCCTGGGCTGAGCGCAGTCCAGACGCCCGAGCCCAGAACGACAGTTGTAGCCAGTAGCAATTGCATCCCTTTATGTCTCTTTATGCTGAGCATGCTGCTGTGTTCAGTGAGACACCCTCATAGAGTGGCTACATGAATATCTCTCGCTATCAAATTCCATCACATAGTTACCTTTGTGAAAGCAACACCTTGTCTGTCCAAAATTATGGGGAATAGTGTGCAAGTTCAGAGGAACAATATTACACAACTAGTGCTCTCCAGGGAGTAGTTTTGCTTTTCAAAAACAGTTATGCATTGAATTCATTTTACACAACGCTGGATAGAATGCATTAGTCACAAGATGCTGCTTTAAAGCTACGAAAGAGCAACTGCATAGAATGGATGACACGAACTCGTCTTTCTTTAATGGTGTGGTGTATTAGTGAGGCTTTCTACCAAGCAAGAAAACTGCCAAACACAACAACAGGCTTCTTGACTAAAACTTCGTGCTGATCTGGAGGCCGACAAGAGCCTCGAAAATTCCATGGGTACCCTAATTAAACCGACAGGTAGGATGTTCTTTGTGCTCGAACGTGAGGTTGCCTACTTCCGCGCTTGGAGATAGTGTCTGAGACGTAAGTTACAGCCTCCTTATCTTGCGCGCAAAATTTGAGATCAGTGTCACATAGGGAATGGAAACCAGTTAAAACCGCCACAATGGTGAGACTCTATCGAGACTCCTTGAGTAGCGAAAGCAGTGAAATGAAAGGTTGTTTTGAAAGAATTCAGAACGAAGAGACAAGTACATCCGGGAAGGATCATAACGCACTTTATAAGTGAAGGAATGTTATGAAGCATTTCGATGCAATATACGCTGAAACGATTGGTGGAATTTGGAAGCTGCGGAGGCGCCGGTGAAGCAGATGTGGACGGCAGCGATGCTTCATGTCCACGCTCACAGTACGTAGCTGGTTACGCATTTTGGACGCGTAAGTGATGCATACCTGACGCGCCTTCCTCCTTCAATACAATAAAACATACCATAAATCGCCCCAAAAGCTTCCTTCTGAATGGTGCACAGTATCATTTTGAAATTTTTTCGTTCTCTTAGGCAAATTCTTCTGGCATTGCGAATGTTTTTGCAGCACGAAATAATAATGAAATAATAAACGACAGTTCAACGCTTCTAAGCAAGAAATACGAATTATTCATTGCTCACATAATTTTATTTCTATGTATGAATAACCTGTAATAAGAAACGTCTTCAAAAGCACAGCGTCGCGAACAACCAGCGGAACAGTCCAGGCACAGACCAGAGACAGCGTTCAGTCCAGAGCAAGCACGAGGGACCGGGCGTCGAGCTTCGGAGCGCTCGGCGCTTCTCGTCGTCTTCGTTGAGCGCCAGCCTCTGAAGATTCTGAAGTCGAAGGTCAGTCTTACAAACCTAATATTATTTTATTTCAAAGTCAGTTTGCCGTCGTACCCTGCTGATTCCAAACTTTGGCTTTGAGTCAAGACATACGTACACGCTGTTTTTGGAAGACAGCTCGAAAAGAGCTGTCCTAGGAATAAGCTGCAGCAGTGACAACAAACAAAACGTATTTGGAACACTACAGTTCAAGCTGAGCTTCAATGATCAAAACTCAAACTCGTGAGTATCTACCTCGCAGTGTGTTTCATTCGTGCCTAATAACCAATTTTTCGAAGTTAGAAGTCTTATGCAAAGCTAATTGCAGACGAAAATAAGCTTTAATTTCTTCATCCACAGCATGAATACGATTCAAGTGCCAGTTGCCGAAGGTTGTGTCCGCGAGGTCCGTAGCGTCTCTGGAATTTCACTCACGCTTTGTGAGAGCGGGCTATCCATTTGTTCATTCCAGACATTTCTTTCGACGAGGTCAGCATCGTTTGGGGGTATCATTTTTTTATCGCGAAAGCATTATTCCGATGGGTAAACCACGAGCACGATCTTGTGATGTTTGTGCCAAGTATCTTTAGATGTTTATAGTTTCGTGCCAAGCGACATGACTGAATAAAAATAAATCAAACAAATGCTACCGTGTCTGGGATGGGAACCCGTGGCGGCGCGAACAGATAAGCGTCGTTAGCCAGTGCACAAGAGAACTATGCTATCGCCGCAGTCAATCACGCCTCGTCTTAAAAGATGCAACGTACTCTTTCGCTGAGTACTGCACATCGTTGTCTTCATGAACTTTCATCTGCGTTGTGAAAAAAACAGACACAGAATTCCTGTAAAACGGCGAGTTGAGCGAGTTGGTACATACTCGCTCTACTCTTGTCCTCGTTCATGACTGAACTATTGTATATCGATCACCATGACTTAAGTTGTCAGCTTATCAGTGTTGTTGGTGAATCTCATGCGCCCTCTTGGTTGTAAATGGAGTATATTTTATGTGTCAATTTCAATAAACCTTCAGTTGCCAAACAGCGCCTTTCCCGCTTTGCTCTTTCTTGTCCCTGTTGCTGCGCTCTTATTGTTCGACAGAGAATTACTTGTCTTCATCGTGGTCGTTATCGTTCATGCAGTTCCGCTTCTGCACGTTTATAGAATTTAGCCAAGAATTCTCTGTCATTTTTTATCCCTGACCAGAACAAGAAGTTATTTCTTCGTACCGCACAGCGTGCCTTCTTGCCGCCATTCTAGAGATATTTGGAGTGGAAACGTCGAACTTAATGCATCCTGAATTTCTCTTAAACCAAGTTGAAGCGCATTGGGAGATAGGGTTGTTGCGGCTGGGTGCAGTTGCCCGATGAACAATTGAATGGTTCGTTGTCATACAAAGTGGAAAAAGTGCAACTATAGTTTATCAAAAAAAGTGCTGAGGGCAGGAGCAACTCTACGGCCAGGAACGTTTTCCACAGTTTCAATATCATCCAGACAAACGCGCCAGTAGATACCTCTAATATCGGCACACCTGCAGAATGAATTGGCAATCAAATCTTCGCTGCAGTGGTGGGCCTAAACTGACAAATTGTTCTTGCTGTGTACAACCGACAACACTTGGCTAAAAGTTACTTCGGGCTTTTGTATTTCATGGAGGTGATTTGCGCTTCTTTGATGTCATAGGCACGGAACAAGGTATTCTTTTCTATAACTTCATGTGCGGCTGTATGCACAACTGGTTAGAAGCGAATATGGCTTAAGCTTATTTGTACAACTTTGAACAACACTGAAGAAAACAGATTGCGAGGATAGACTGAAGAATTTCTGCAAACTATTGCAGGGGTCAAGAAGAAGATGGCCATTAGCCCAGCCGCATTGCCATCGCTCCGAGCGAGACCCTGCTCAGCCTGACCGACGGCAGACCACTACTGCTTCACCGCTGCTTTCGTTGTCCTCGTCGTCACCAAATACACTACTGTTAGATTTGTCGGAGGCTCGGTTAGCCGCCCCCGTCCATCCTGGAAGTCCGCAGCCGCACACTACCGACACCCGTTATGCCCGCAGACGGCAGCCATCTAGCCGTGCAAGTTGGCCCGGCAGTCTTATATGTTCCGGTTCGCTCCGCCAGCGCGACCCCACCCTCTTCAGCGGGACTGACGAACATGATGCTGAAGACTGGATTACATGCAACGAGCGGATGAGCACGTACAAGTGGGGCGACGCTACGAAATTGAATAACGCCATCTCCAATTTAAACGGGGTTGCGAACCTGTGGTATTGCAACATCAAAACAGACCTCTCGCGTGGACCACCTTGAAGAAGAACCTCTCGTAAGTGTTGATCGTCGTGCTGTTCGAAAGCTGCGTGCCGAGCAACTCTTGCACGAACTTTCGCAGCATGCGAGCGAGACCTTTACGAGCTACATTGAAGATATGGTCAAACTGTGCTCGCAACGCCCAGATGTCCGAGGCTGACAAAATAAATCATGTTCTGAAAAGATCGAGGGTGACGCAATTTAAACGCCGCTGTTCCGAGATCTCCGTACCGTTTCCGAAGTTGTAAATCTCTGCCAGAGCTACGACGAGCAGCGCTAGCAGAGGATCCTCAGTCGCCAGACCACGGCGCCTGTCGAGTAGCTTGCCGCCCCTGTCGCTACCCCATTCACCTACACTGAAGCCGCTGCATGGTCGAAACTACGTAGCAACAGCTCGATCTATGCAACGCTTCAAGCACCTGTGCCGCAGGTCCCTCAAGCGACAAGATATTTTTTCCGACCACTTCCAGCAATCGGAATTCTCTGGCGTGCAGGTGGATATCGCCATATCTGTTATTCTTGCAGATTGCCTGGTCGCGTTGCCTGGCTTTGTCGTCGTCGTTTGGCAGTATTCTCGCTACCTCCCCGAGTTGCCGCATGCTGGCGTCCTGAAACTCAATACTCAGCGACAGCAGAGCCGTCCCAGAGTCGTCCACTTTGACCTGACCGCCACGCTTTCTCCGCCCAGCGCTCACCGCGTAGCCGCTCCCTGGCTCCCATGCGCCGGCGCCCCACTCTTCCGCGCCACCAGCAACTGCGCCACCAGCAAAATGTAAATGCCTCATTTCTATCCCGTCTAGGTCATCGAAGTTTTTGTAGAGTGTGTTTCTGTTCTGGCGGTCGTCGCTACCGGTGCTGCAGTTTCTGCTGTGTCCTCAACATTTTGCCGTTTGTTGCAAAAAGTAACAACCCCACTTTATATAGATTCTCGCTGCGTATAGCAAGTGCGCAGCCTATTTAGCCGTTAGCGACGTGCACTGCCCAAATCGTTTTTCAGGATGTTCTGTACGCTCTTTAATCAGTCATTTTGCCACCTGTTTTCATGACATAATCTTAGGTTGAACTTCCTGTTGCGCCATAACGCCGTCATCGATAGTGTTCGGTCTTAATTGGAGTTCTTTGCGCTCAGCGATTCCTTGTGCGCCGCTGCCCCTTCTGCTGCTTCCCAGAAAGCTGTCGTTGCCGAAGACGTTGACCTACCTGCGTGCTCCGCTGTTCTTGTGCCCGTCACCTGTGACTTTCTTCGCGACGGAAACATACTCTTTGCGCCATCGGCCATATTTCTCCGCCGCAAGTCACTGCTCCTACCTTACCCCGTACTCACCCTGTCAGTTGGCCTTACCGTGTTGTTTGTGACCAATACATTTGCGTATCCTTCCGCTGTGTGTCGTGGTGAGTGTCTCGGAACCGTCCAGCTTATTGAATTCATTCTCACTCTGGATCGGAGTGACGATTCGCCGTCACTGGCCATAAATTCCCTCAGCTTGTCGTTTCCAGCTTTCGACACTTCGCCTACTGACGTTTTACTTCGCTCAATCAACGCAACCTTTCCCACCCCTCATCGCACTCAACTTCTTACACTGCTTCATAAATTTTGTTCCTCCATCGATCCACGCCAACCCATTTTGAGCGCACTTCGACTGTCGCCCACTTAGTCGACATCGGTGGCCATGCCCCTCTGCGTCAGCGCCCACACCCCGTCTCCGCCTCTGAGCGCCACGGTATTTAAGAACAGGTTGACAACATGCTTCAAAGCGGCGTTATTCAGCCTTCCACCAGCCCCTGGTCCTCCCCGGTTGCCCTCTTCAAAAAGAAGGATGGCTCCGTTCGATTTTCACAGTCCACGGGCGGCCCCCGTGGTAATCGTAAAGAAAAAAAGATGTCTCTATTCGTTTCTGCGTTGATTACCGCCACCTGAATAAGAAAACGCGGAAAAAGTTCACACTCTCCCATGTATTGATGACGCTCTGGACTGCACAAGGACCGGAACTCTTCTCTTTTCTCGATTAGCGCTCTGCGTACTGAGCGTTACTCACTGCAGCCGAAGATCGCCCTCAAACCTCATTTTGGACCCCTGATGGCCTGTATGAACTTAACGTTATGCCTTTCTGCCTCTGTAATGCTCCGGGAACTTTTGAGCGCATGATGGGCAATGTTTTGCGTGGCCTGCAGTGGAAGTTGTGCCTTTGCTATCAAGACGACGTCATGGTCATTTCGCTCGAGCTCAGGACCGAAATGTCCGGGTTCAAGCACGTCTTCACCTGCCGTATGGACGACGGCCTGCAACTAATCTAAAAAAGTGTCGCTTTGCAGCCCGAGAATTCCATTTTAGGCCACGTTGTGTCAAACTAGGGAGTCCGCGCAGATGCCGCCAAATTTCGTGATGTGACTGCTTTTATAAAACTTACTTCCATCGAGGAACTGCGCAGCTTTTTAGGCCTCTGTGCATATTTTGCGGCCTTTGATATTGAAACTCCTCCGATTGTTGCCCCTTTAACTCAGCTCCTCGGCAGCAACGTATAATTCCCAAGTGGTCGCCTGCCAGCGAGGATGCCTACAACACCTTGCGCAATCTCCCTACGGCACCACCCATCCTGTGCCATTTTGAGCAGCAAGCACCAACCGACGCACACACGGACGCCGGCGGTATTGCACTCGGTGCTGTGCTTGCTCAGCGCAAATCTGGATACGACGCTATTTTTGCTGATTTACTCATGTAATTTGCGTAGCATCTTCTTATGCGTGATTTCATGTTTGTGTGTGCAACAGTATATGCAATATATTTATGAACCAGTGTCAAATGTTGCGTTTTTATCTTTTGTGATTACAGGAGGAACACCTCATTATTTTGTTCTAACATTTGTATTGTATCTGTACCGCTGTAGACTGTTTAGGATCAGAGGCCTCGTTAGGCACCACCAGCCTTTAGCTTAGGTCCCTGCATTAGACTCCGTATTCGTCTGATGCTGAAGTAAGTAAATAAATAAATTAGTTAATTAATTAATGTAGTTCCTTACGCCAGCCGCACCCTGACTAAAGCAGTGTTCAACTATTCCGTCACGTAAAAAGAGTGCTTGGCCATCGAGTGGGCCGTCAGCAAGTTTCGCCCTTACCTCTATGGCTGTACTTATGATGTGGACTCATGGACCTCCACGGCTTCGTTGGCTTTCTTAGTTAAAAGATCCCTCCGGCCGATTGTCTCGATAGGCTCTCCGTCTACAACAGTATACTATACGCGTTGGCTACCGGTCGGGTCGCAAGCATCAGGACGCCGATGCTTTGTCCCACTCCACGCTACAGGCCGAAATCGCCAGCTCCTCTGCCTTCGAAGCCACTGCGCCTTAAGCGACACGCCTCAGCGACATTCCATGAGCGACATGGCTCCTGAGCAGCGTAACGATCAATAGACTGTCTCTGTTCTCAACTTTCTATCCGATTCATCTAGGATTCCTGCATCCCGCGCCCTTCGCCGCCATGCTTCACACTTTGCCATTCGCGATAACCTCCTTTATCGGCGTAACTATAACCCTGATGGACGCAAATGCCTCCTCGTCATTCCACAACATCTACTTCGCCAAAATCTGCACATGTTTCCACGCTGATCCGCAATGCGGTCACGCCGGTGTATTCCAGACGTACACTCGCATCCGTCTCCAGTACTACTGGCGCGGCAAGTAAAACTTCATCCTCATGTGCGTCCGCTCATGCCCTGCCTGCCAACGCCATAAGCAACAGCCTCATAGCGCCACTGACGAGTTGCAGCCTCTACCATCGTTCGCCTCGCCGCTTCGATCGCGTTGGAATCGATTTATATAGCCCTCTTCAGTACACCGCTGCTGCAACTACTAGGTTATTGTTGCCATTGATTACCTCATCAGGTATGCTGAGACCATGGCGTCCCGGCTGCAACAGCTCGTGGTGCGGCGTCGTTCATTTTGCAATATTTCATCCTTACCCACGGTACTCCTCGTGAACACCCCAGTGACAGAGGAGGCGTCTTCTTGTCTGACGTCGTTAAAGCTCTGCTAGCCGAGTGCAGTATAATTCAGCGGACTTGTACCGCCTACCATCCACAAGCAAATGGTCTAACGGAACGCTTTAATTGTGCCCTTGGTGAAATGCTGGCAATCTGAAGCCGCTACTTACCACACAAACTGCGACCTCGTTATACACTATATCACGTTCGACTATAGCACAGTATGCAATCCACCACAGGGTTCACTCCGTTTTTTCTGCTTTCGGGCCGGCATCCATCCGCTCCCATCGACCCAGTGATCTCCTACTGCCCTGTCTCATCTGAGTGTACAGCTGCCTCTGGAGCTTCCGAGCACGCCGAACACTGCCGCCAGATCGCAAGGTCTCTCAAGACACAACAACCGGCCTTCCAATCCACTTCACTAGTGTTGCTGTGGATACCCTCCAGAACTTCCGGCCTGTCCAAGAAGGTGATTTAGGAATATCAAGGCCTCTACTGCGTCCTGGAGCGTTCATCCCCATTTAACTACATTATTGAGCCACTCACACACTCTGGAGATCTCTGCCGCCATGGCCGCGAAGCTGTGCATGTTCAACGCCTCAAGCCGTACTACGACCCGGTTGTATTATAGGCACCAGAGTCTCCAGAATGGTTCCTTTTCTCCCCGGGGCCATTGTGACGAAGGGATGGGCATTAGCCAAGCCGCATTGCCATACCGAGCGAGACCCTGCTCAGCCTGACCGACGGCGGACAAATACTGCTTCACCACGGCTTCCGTCTTCCTCAGTGTCACCAAATAAACCACTGCTACACAAGAATTTTTTTCCAGGTAATATTCATGGGGAAGCAGAGAATCTGCATCGGTTTTAAAGCTCAAATCAGAATTTCCCTCCATTTAGTTTTTGATTGGGAGCTAGAATTTCCTTTTAATGTGATTTGTAATTTTACGTTGAAAAATTTTCTGGTCAATAGGGCACTAAAGAAAGAAAAAGCTCCTTATTCAAGTTTTTGGCCAGTAGCATTTAATGCGCCAACGAATGTTTACTTGGATATTTTTAGATTTCGTATAAGTATAAATGCTCCTCATTGTAAAAAGGTTATCACCCCTCTATTTTCTTCCCCTGAACTCGCCGACAATGCTTTCCTGCTCAGGCTGAAAAATACGAACGGCTCACTGTTTCACAATGTGCTGAGGTTGCACCTTCCGTGACATAGAAACGAATCCTACACAGCACAACGGAAGCTTTTTCGAAATCGCACGCAAGCAGATCCGTGTTTTATACGCGGCACACGGACTGCGACTGCACGAAACCAAAACGGAACAAGATGGCGTCTTTTTTTGTTGTGTGGGCACAAGTCTGTTTTGCAAGAGCAAGAAATGTTTCGGCAGGGTAGGTACTCTGTTCAGTACAAAAAAATGTACTCTTCGGAAAGAACGTGCTTGCCTCACGCATAATAACAAGCGCCGGATCTCGCGACAAACGTGTTACGACTCTCATTGTGCAAGACCCAAGTGCTACGCAATTTATCATTTTGCGAGGCGTGCGGAGCTTATCCGTTCTTTTTGATTAATGTCCTGAAACAAATGAAAAAAACAGCTGCACTAAACACTGCACCACCTAGCGTGGACTACACCTTACAAGTGTCCCCATTCTCGGGAGAGGCAGGAAAGAAACACAGTAAAAATAAAAGAATGCAGCATCGCAAGTCTTAATTTGCGGGGCGCCAACGGCTCTTAATCAGGTGTTAGGACACCAATTTGACGCTGCACTTGCGTACAAGAAAAGAAACCTATTTGCGCAAAGCCTGTAAGGACAGAAAATAGAGGAGAAGGTCAGGAGAAAAGAATTGTATGAGTTATAACCAGGCGTAGGACGCATCATGAATGTGATCTGCGCCATAGATAGGAAAAATGCTATAACAAGGTGCTTATAAGCTTGCATTCAGTTCCTTTTCCTTCTTAGCCACATACAGTTTGCTGTAAAGAGATGTACCACACCTTACTGTGATTATCTGGCAGCGTTTCATTCGCAGAGTATTGTTTTTTAAACGTACAACTTATACATCCTCATTCTTTGTCACGATTTACGTGTTAATAGAGGAGCTCTTTTAGGACGGCTAGAAAATTAAACCTCTAAAAATAGGATTTATTTATATTATTTATTCATTTTGTTCATACTAACGGTCGAATCTGGACCAAGATAGCAGTGGGTGCAAGAATCAAATTGAATCAAACGGCAGCTGATACGACAAAACAGTCAATACAATCAACACAGTCAATAACATAGCAATCAATATGCCCGACTGCTTTAAATACTTGAAGAAAGGGTCCCGAACTGCTCTGGAACCTGGTTTGGAAGATTATTTCAGTCGGATGCCGTGACAGCAAAAATAAACACTATTTAAAGCACTCTCTAAAGCATTTTTATACCCAGACGTGTTCATTTATGCTATTGCCAGAGACGAGCTTCCGTCCTACATTAATGCATTGTTCTTCACATGAACTGAAGTATTCCTGACCCAATAAAAAAAATATTACTGTTTTTATGTTTTCCTCAGTCAGGAAGGAGAGGCAAATATACGTTGGCATAAAGAGGCGTAAAAGAATCCAAACGTCAATATCGGGAGAAAATCAGCCGTAATGCCCGTATTTGTCCTTGCTAAAGCTTAGAGACAGACGTTTTGTCATATGGGTCCCATATTTCGCATGCGTATTCGAGTAGAGGCAATACAAGCATCTAGTATGCTGTATGTTTTGTGTCCGTAGAAGCCTGTTTGAGGCGACGTCTGTTGTAGCCTAATCATTTGTTTACCTTCGAGGCCATATTATCAACATATTTATCCAACATGTTTTGACGTGATGGTCACACCGAGATAGGTGTATTCAGGTGCCTTGAATAGAGGGCTACCTTGCAAAATTTATACATAGTTCAGGAACTCAGGCGTGTGAATAATTGTAATGTAATGTAATATTTTTTTCCCCTTCGGGACAATATTAACAACATGTTTTGTCCAGCTAAGGTTTGAGTTGATGGTCACGCCGAGATAGTTGTTTTCAGGTGCCTTGAAAAGCAGGCTACCTTGCAAGGTTTATACAGAGTTCAGGGGCTCAGGCTTGCGAGTAATTGTGATGTAATTTAAAGAGTTGTTTCCCTTCGGGACAATATTATCAACATGTTTTGTCCAGCTAAGGTTTGAGTTGATGGTCACACCGAGACAGCTGTATTCAGGTGCAATGTTAAGCGGGCTACCATGCAAAGTTTGTGCATAGTTCTGGGGATCAGGCTTGCGAGTGATTGTGATGTGACCTAATCATTTGTTTCCCTCCGGGACAACATTATCAACATGTTCTGTCCAGCTAAGGTTTGAGTTGGTGGTCACGCCGAGATAGTTGTATTCAGGTGACTTGGGAAGTGGGCTACCTTGCAAGATTCGTGCATAGATCAGGGGCTCAAGCTTGGGAGTAATTGTGATGCAAACTATCTTGTGCGGGTTCAAATACATGTGCGATTAAGTACATGAATTCTCTAATTGGAATAAACCATAATTTAGCTGAATTTGTGATCAGAGGATCTACTTTATTTGCTGTAGTCGTCTGCGAATAGCCTTCCGTTTACTAGTGAATCCTGGATGAAGTCTTTGATGTATATGAGAAATAAGCCAAGGCCAAGAACTGATAAATGTGGAACACCTGATCTAACTTCGCAAAAATTTGTCTTCTTATCGCCAATGACAACATACTGTCTGCGATTGCTGAGAAAGTCCTCTACCCATCGGACTACGAAGTTATTTCCAAAAACAGTTGTTATCTTAATTGGAAGTTTTCTGCCGTTAACCTTACTGAAAGCTTTTTGGGAACCGAAGAATATAACATCCTTCTTTCTTCTGCTGTCAATTACTTTAGAAAAATTGAAAAGATTTTCAGTAGTTCTGTCACCGTTCACAGGCCCTCCCAAAATTTATGTGGGAATTCACTAAAAAATAGTGTGCATTAAATACTGTCGAGTTTACTTAGATACAAAATGATCTAAAAGCTCATAGCACATTGATGATAGGGCTATCCGCCTAGAATTGGAAAAATTAGTAGCGTCTGTATCCTTAAAAACTCTCGTCACCTTATCAATTATCCAATCATAAGGAAGTGTACCTGTGATCAGAGATTTCTTTAAACTTATGAAGAAAAATCTAGCTGTCTATTCTGCGTATTTTTTTAAAGGGAAGCTCGATACTCCATCCGAACCTGCAGTATTTCAAACGTTTAGCTTCAACAGTGAAGGCATAATATCCACATATGACCGTTGCAATCCGTCTAATTCCGGTATATTGATATGAGACGTGAAATGTGTCGGTTCCCCATCATCCGCAGTAGAACCACCTGCAAGAAACATGTTGAAAAGCTCCGCAATTGTAGCCTTATATTCAGTAATACCTTCCTGTGTGTTTTTTTTTCTTATTGATGTCTTGATTGCGGGTAGGTGTCTCTAAAAACGGATGGAGAGATTTGCAAAGACGTTTAGTCGTTGTGTTGTTATAAAACTCTTCGTTTGATTCATTAATAATTCATTTCAACCTTGCAATTCACTTTTGGTGGCAAACAGCGCAACGACGCGGACAGAGTGGAAGAAAATACAGGACTCTGTCCGCGTCGTTGCGCTGTTTTCCACCAATATGTACCACCAACTCGCCCGTTTGGCTATTGTGTTGCAATTCACGTCGGTACGTCATCATGTAACACCGAGTTCACTTACCGCCACTGCCTCGGTGTGCTTATGAACAATTTTCTCTTTAATTGTAGAGTTGGTATCGTAATCAACGGATTGTCGACACGTTATTTATTAAATTTGAAGGGTACATATTGTGTTATACAGTGGTGAACAGTTCTCGAAAGAAGTGAGCCATAGCTCGATGTTTTCGGAGTCATCGCGGCTCCCTTCCCCAAAGTAATCATAACGATAACTTAATTCGTTTAGTATGGTACAGCCATCAGCTCGGTTAAAATGCCTGTATTGTATCTGGCGGTTTCGCACACACAGAAAATGGAGCCAACTCAGAGTTACACCAACTAAGGAATGATCCGAGATTCCAGGTAGAATGACCACTTCGTTCTGCTACAATGCGACACTGTCGGTCACGAAGACGAGATCCAGAACTAATATACTGTCGCCGTAAAACCAAGTATGCTCCTTGACTACTTGTGTGAGCCCATGGCAAAAACTTTTCAACAGCAGCTACCGCAGTTTCATTCTCCAGCGGACCCAGATCTATTTAGTCTCATTTTACTTCCTGGGCGCTAAAATCTACGGCAACGAGATGATGTGTGTGCTGTGCCCGCAATTCGTACAGCAAATCGTTAAGCTTATTAATGCCCTTTGAACCGGTCCCGCGCGCACAATACACAGTCCCTACATTAAGTTCATTCATTCGAGAAAAAAAATAATTTACACCACACGGTATCAATCTCGGTCATTTCGTAAATGAACATGTTTTTAAGCAGCCTTCTTTATAAAAATGGCCACATCACCCCATCTGCTACTACGGCCATTCCTAAGCACGTTGTAACCATGGGGACATCTTTGAAAGCCATGTATAGGCGCCCACAGTCTTAACACGAATGACGGAGACCGTGCCGCCAGCGCCACGAGTCGATTGTCATTGGGCGCGAGATAATGCCCTCGGTGTGTTTACGGCGGTTGACGATAGCTGCTGTGCAGCAGCTCGCTTCGACTGCTTTTTCGCTTTTGCCCGATCGCCGCGTAGACAGCGCGCTCTTTACGGAGGTGTTTCTCCGCTTTTTTGCTCGCGTATAGGATAGGAAAACTTTTAATGTCCAATAGAAACAGGGTAACTAGAGGGAACCCGCGTAGCGGACGCGGCCTCGCTCGCCCTGCAGCGCGCGTCGCACAGTTCTTATCGCGGGAACCCGAAATTTTGCGCTAAGCTGCCTCAGCTCGCGCGCCTTGCGAATTTGGTCCGAAGGCTGCCGATCGATCAAACAAAATCAATGTTATGAGTAGTGTGGTGCGCTGTCCGAACTGTCGGCGTACATGGGTGAACGTGGAAATCTGCACACTGGTCATAGCATCTATTAATTCAATCATAAAGATTTACTAGCCTATGTCGACATGGTCGCGTCCGCAAGACGTGTCAACAAAGCGCGTCGGCAGCAGTTGTGGGAAACGTACAACAGGTAGCGCCATCCGAGTTGTAATCGAAAGAGGTTGATGCGAGGTTGATGTCGAAAAAAGAATTGTTCGATAAGTTGATCACTTAATTAACTAGAGCCAGAAATCTCCAAAAAGTGAGCGGAGCCTGAGCAACGTGTGGCGCCAAATTTCAAAAACCGGAAGTGTAGGTGGAGCCAACACGTGGCGCCAAATTTGAAAACGAAGCGAGGGGCCAAGTTTGAAAACTCAAAATGGGCAATTGATGGAACTTGATCAAGTAAGACAAATAATTTTGTTAATTGGGAAACTGGATGAACTTACATCAGTGCTTAATGGAGTAAATGTGAGGAGAAGGAACAAGTGAAGCAACGAGATGCGAAGAGAGGAAAACAGGGACAGAGAGAAACGTGGAGGCGTCAATGCTTTCGCATTCCTGCAGTGCGGTTTACCGCTGTGACCTCAAACGTTTTTTTTAATAGGTTGGCAGCCTGGCAAGCTCGCAAGGAGCGCAATCTGGGGAAGCTTAGCGCTCAATTTGACGGTTCCCGCGACGAGAAATCGCAACACGTTGCCCGGGCGTGGAAAGTTTCATCGGCGAGCAAAACATGAAGAAACGCCCTCATGCTGTGCGCGCTGCGATTCGACAGCGACGAAAAAGCAAAGTAAGTTGCGCACCAGCTATCGTAAGCCACCGTAAACCTACCGAGAACATTATGTCCTACCCTATGTCATCGCTTCGCAGCGCTGGCGGCATTCCAATCCACGCTTCCCGTAATTGGTTTTAAGTCTGTGGCCGCCTCTACCTCCTCGTGCAACCAAGTCTCGGTCCTGACAACAACATTAGGGTGATGTTCAATCAACACATGTTAAAATCGACACATCTATTTGCACGGCTACTAGCAAAAAAATTTGGCAGCCTGATCGCTCCACCATGTGCAAGGCAATCGCCTACGTGGTCACAAGTAGCTCGCTCTTTATCAAGTATCTGCCTTTTCAAGCGACAGAGTCGGTTTGTGGTTTCGCCCCACTCGTACGTCATCCCATTTATGGCAAACTTTTTGTTTTAGAAGAGAGGTGTAAGCTTTTTTCATTTTTTTTCTATCGTTCATGGCTCTGCGCCAAGCACGGTGTCGTTTTCTGCTTACGTCATATGAAAAGTCCTCTTCGATGAAAATCTGTTTCTTCTGGTGTTGTCCAACAGTTCAGTAGTTTTTCACTTTTTTATGATTTCCAAGACACACAATGACTGCTCTCGGGTTGCCTGTAGAAGGTTTTACAATTATTTGTACCCGTTCAGCAGTCGTCACAGCTACATTCACTTTATGCGCGAAGAGATGACCGTGATCTTTTTCTGTTTCAGTTGTTCCTCGCTTTCATTCTGTATGCGAGAAATGCCTCGGATCCCCAAGTTTTGACTACAGCTACAATTTAAAGTGTCGCCAAGCTTCTCCAGCAGGTGCGTGAACGACTGTTCATGCTTCATGGGAATGAAGTTGTTTTAAAAAAAAAAAACTGGTTCCTGATTCTCAAAAGGCGGTTTGCTAGCCAGCCACAATATAGAACCACACATTCGGCATTGCAGACGGTTCTAGTTGTTAATTGTTATCACTCATGAAGAGTTTCACGTAACCCACGAATCGAGACAGCGGTCCAGGTCACCGGTCTTGCATGGACGGGGCGCAAGGGAAGAAATTGAAGGCTGTATTTTTGCTTTAGAAAAACAATATACGGAAGCAGTGAAGGTTCGACGTGAGAACCTCGTTATCCATTTGGTGTATCATTAGACCACTCGGCTACGGCGTGACTTCTTTTTTTCTAGCAAGGAACATTGTACGCGCGCTCATTTAGTGTAACGAGCTATGTAGGGTGTTTAGCCTAGGACGGAGAGCAGTCCATAAAATTGTTTTTTGAGTTAGGGCGTTTAATTTGGCATTGCGCTACCAGTGGTGAATTGCATCAAAATACAACTGAAACGGGCTAGCAAACGTGCAGGCTGTCTAAATAGCAAAGAAAGTTGGAGAGTTGGGTTAGATGCATGGTGAAAAAGCGCCTAAAGACGGAGACAGAACGAAGAAACAAGAAGGACAAACGCTGCGCTCTCAACTGAGCATTATTTCCTGAATGTACAGGTATATATAGAAGACTGTGAAAATACTGAGTCATCACAGCAGCAATCGTCACCAGAAAAAATTAACCTAAGAGCAGAAGTCAAAAAACAAAAACATAGCAACGCTCAGCCCAGATACTTCCCTGATAGCCCAAAGAGGATGCTAAAAAATGAAATGAAATTCTCTAACAGTAAGCATCACAGAAGGCTAGTTGATGCAAATTCCCTGGCATAGTCACATGCGCAAAACTTCCATCAATTCGCGGACTAATTGCGCTCAGTGCCAGAAAAGAACCGTCCCTTTTGCAAACAAAGGAGTGCATTTTTCTTTTTCTTCACACCATTGATCCCGCACGTGCGGCAGTGCTTCGGCAGATTATTAAAACAGTCCCCGTCTAACAGCCTGTTTTGTCCTCCCAACCTCTCGCTACACATCAGCCTGTTTGTGCGATGTACGTGGCCCCACAAGATAACGGCAACTTGTAAACCACCACCCCACCCAGCCAATGCGGAATGGAGCTTTGTGCTAATACTGCAACTGCTTTCTCTCTTCTTTTTAATAGCTAACTTTTTAACAGCACCGCTCTTGTCACGTGCTTTCTGCCCGTTAGCAGCTTGCTGTCGGGCCGCGCGCAAGGAGCACGTGACACCCGCGTCGCTGTGTGAGGTGCACCCGTGGGCGTGGTTTGAACCCCTGTCCTCTCTCACACGAGGCGGATGTTCTTACTCTACGCCATCGGTGCTATTAGATTAGCCTCACTGCCTAAAGTTCTATAGCTAAACCTTGCCAAGTTCATTTGCAAATGACGGCCTTTTCGGACCAAGAAATTCTTAGCACCCTCCGCTGCGTCACAGGTCTGACCACAGTGTTTGGTAACTTGCTCCAAAAGATCTGGGGCGTGAGGCAACAGGGTTAATTCGTGTAGCTATATAGAAGGTTGTGGCCATGCACTACAGGACTGCGACCAAATTCTGTTCTTGTGAAGGAGTGCCTTGACCGTTTTGGTCACAGGGATCAGGCAGTTGCCAGGTTATGCAACTTCAATGTGATGCGGGTTTTTAAAAGTGATGCAATTAAGCCTCCCGTTCTGCAGAAAGTCCGGTGCCGTCGTCGTCGTTGTGAGCGAAAAGTCCCTCAATGAAAAGCCTAGTTGGGTCACCTATGCCATGTGACATTACTCCTTCATCGCAGCCTGCCCTCCAGATTGTGAGCAAGCTTACCACCTTAGCAGGTGGCAGGTAAATTAATTACTAGTCGCGAGAGGTTGCTCGTGAAGGGCAACCTGGTTTGCAGAAAGACCACCAATGGCGGCACGTTCTATCGCAGGGCAGTGATACAGCGGTTAACTACGGCACCACTGCTCCAAGAGCGGTATGTGGACTCCCAGGTATCTACGAATGTAAAGCAGAGAATGCCCAATTCTGCATATAAGAGCATTAAGCCCTTATCAGTATGTGAACAACTTCCATTCGTGAACAATCGATCCGAACGGAGGGCCTGAAGTAAAAATCTAAGTGTTTGCCCACCTATTTCGTATCTGGCCGAACTACGCAAAACGGCTGACGTTTTTTCGGAGCTTTCTTCACGATTCCTCAGTGCCAAATTACTGGGCAATGCATGTTATAACTGCACCAGATAGTGAAACATGGTTCCAGATTCACTGGTATGCGTAACCACCACGATTGCCTCCAATATAGGGGGAGGCTGCGTTAAGCGTCCTGCTTGGGCCGTAAATTCGCAGCCTATTTTAGGTGGACCAGGAACTTTTATCGAGTTTCCAAAAAAAAAGCAAAATAAAACCGTCTCATCTATTCTGTTATGCAATAATGGATTATCTATGTATGGAGAGGAAACCGGGATGTGTTTCAGGGGCCTATATACAAAGACGCAACCTCAGCGTGAAGGTTTTTTTTTTGTGCCAGACTGCAAAAAAAAAAAACGCCGGAAAATATCATTTGTTAAATGGAGCACACATTTAGGAACTCAAGAGCAGGAACGCAGTAAATAAACGAGGCAGGCGTCGAGAGCCATCAGCAAACATTGGGAACGCCTTGCTCCAAAGCAGTTGAGCTGTATGCAAATCGAGCCCATTTCGTTGGTGATGAAAATTCTAAAACCGCACTTCAATAGCTCGCTCGTCTTGCATGCGGCGGGTGTCCTAGTAGGTGATGGAATTCCTTGCCGCGTCTTTCATCTAGGAAAATTGCTTTGGCCTCGCCTCAATCCAAAATAGTTGTAGAATGATGATGGTGCACGTGACAGGGAATTGGTTCTTTTCTAAAGGGGAGCATCGGAGAGGCATGTACTCCGGCGCAGTACCTCAACACGTAAGTCGTGGCTACCTTTCAGGATATTTTAGGCACAATAGAATTCACACTTTCTTTCTATGGTTTACCGATGATACTTGTTGAAGCATCCATCCCGGTTGACATTTATTTATTTGTGCACTTGTGACACTTGCTGCGATTAAATTGCTCTATTTATCAATAGTTCATTCTATTTTTTCAGCTGAAGCTTGTGGTATCTTCGGTTCGTCGTTTTTGAGGGCTTTTGCGCTTTGAGATGCGACTGCTCATTCGGTTGGTCCAAGTCTCGCGCTTTGATAACACACAAATAGCTCTTTCGGAGCACTAACCTTCCGATCAGGGGCCCTCGAATTGTTTTGACTTTGATCTCAGCGCTGTTAGGCGCTCTGGATCACATGGGTGCTTCCCACCTATCCCAGCGAGACAACCGCACAATGTCGATATAAGAGCGCGTGGTCTCCTTGGGATGAGCGGTGAGGTGGATGTGTTCAAATGTTCTCCCACTCGTGTTCTGGGCAAGCTAACGAACTTCATCAGTAGTTGCCGCAGTCAAAGAACGTTTCTTCAATGAGCGCAGCAACAGCGATGACGTTACTAACGTCAAAGACTTAGTCAGCGCGTTAGCAAGTATGGAAGAAGCTTAGCACCAGGCGCTCTGGGGTGTGCGCAGTCCTGCATTTTTTTTATGTCTTTGCGGTGCCGTTTTCCGTTTTTATGCTTGTGCAAATAAAGCGGAGATAATCATAATTGCGTACAGCACAAAAAAGGGGCCTTAGGTTCAGCATTTCTAAACATAAAATATTGTGCGAAAGCACACTTTCATGCAGGTGGACACCACCACCACGTACCTGAATGTGCGATTGAGGTGTCCACTAACCCAAAGAGACAGTCATGCGCGTCTTCAACTTGTTCACCGTCATAGCCAGTTTACCCAATGTTGACCAGCGGCGTATACTCCAGTGCCGCGTTCCAGCCGGAATGTTTGTCAACACCAACGCATATTGCTCTAGTACCATGTTTCTGCCACAGTGTTGACCACATTAACGCATTCAGCGCACACATCTTTGTCATTACTGCCACATAGCCCAAAAGGCTAACATAATTTTCCAGTAGTTGTTGAAGATGATGTGCAATGCACAGAGCGACAGCGTCATGCAGGTTCACACGAGACATGGACGACTGGGCGATAGCATATATAGTGCTCTCGCGCTTGGGCAGCGAACATTATCTTTCGCGCCGCCGTGGGTTGAAATCGCGGCAACATTTATTTCTTTATGGTTTTGGGAAAAGCGGATAAGAGAGATAAATTTAATGAAACCAAGGTCACCCTCAAGGTCAAGCTTAGGAAAAACCGGTCAGCCGGTCTGACCTCGTAAAGTAATGCATTCGTACTAGTACCTGCGTTTGTAAGACGGAAGTGCTGAGTTTTTGTGACCCATTGAGGGAGTGTTAGCCGCTGATCTAAGCTTGTCGCAACGACGCTGAGAAAGCTCGCAAGTCGTGTTGCGGTGCAGATCAAACAGCTCATTGTTAGCAAGTGCTCTGACGATATAATATATTTGTTCATTGACTGAAAGATATGATCAGAAATAAATGAAACGCGTAGAAGTTGCAACCGGTTGGAACCAAGCGAAATAATTTCCGGTTTTATTTTTTGTTTTTATAAACACTGCTATTTTGATACACGATCGCAGTATTCATAAATAGATAGAAAATATTGATACAAGATGACCACTCTGAGAACGCTTCGCATATACACGGCTTAACGGCGCCGTCTTCAGCTGTGATTCAGAGCTCAACCACATCTGGTCGATTCGTATTATCAATTCAAAGTACCAAAAGAAGACCTAAAATGACATATTTATATACTGTGCCTTTTTATTTCATTTTTTCATAAAAATTTTTCAATTTGCTCTAGACTTCGTGCTATATTATATATAGAGGTCCGTTAATTTACTTATGCATTCAGCATTCCTAGGAGAATTATGTCCCATGGTGATTTAGCAGTCATGGAGGATTCTACTTTTTAAGTACTTTGCGGCCATTTTGCAGCTACAGTTCTTACTGCCTTAACTCTCGAAATTGGGGCCTAGGGCATAGGTTGTAAAGTTACAAGGAATCATGGCGAATACAAGAGGGAGAGTCAAAAGGATGAAAAAGCTGTTGTGGAGAGGGGAAAAGGGTGAGGAGTAAGAAGCAGCCTGGTGTGAGACGAGAAGCAGCAACTAGCTTTGGGAAGGCGTCACATCACAGGACTTGTCGGGCTAGTTGGTTGATCATAATGCAAAAAAGACGAACTGCGCAACAAGAACACGGACGAAAGGGAGGCAGACACCTCCCTTTCGTCCGTGTTCTTGTTGCGCAGTTCGTCTTTTTTGCGTCACATCACCTAATTAATCAAATGAACTTTTTCATGTCATCCTACTAGATACATTAGGGGAAACTTTGTAAGAGAGGTGCTCCTTAGGTAACAAAAAAAAAGTGCCTTGCTTGGCACCGTTCGCGCTCTTCTTGCACCTGCGCTTCTTTTTGTTACCAGAGACGGCACCGTTCAATCTCGCGTTGGCTTCTCGAAAAGCTTGCCGGCTGGCAACAGGGCGTTTCATCTCTCAGATGCGATTGGAAAGCCGGAGGTGCGCGATCCCGCAGCTACACAAGCGTTACGCCATGCTCAATACCAGGCAAGTAAACGGCGATCAAGTCCACATACCGCACTGCATGCAGCAGAAAGCGAAACCAATAGCCGTCGCTTTGAGACCTCCCAGGGCGTCCCTCCGAACAGCAACAAAGGAGATGGGGTGTGAAGAAACTGCGCTGTGTGCTTCCCAAGCAGAGACAAGGCACCGACGGCACAATCGAGGAAGCCGCCGGACGCGCAAGCAGTAGCTGAAGGATCCGCGAAGGAATATTTCACTAGGTATCAGCAACAGCGTGTAAATGTTGCGCTCTTTCTGTGTAATTCTTGATACCCCAAACACCACACAGCCTTTATGTCAGCGGGCAAAATAGGTTTCAAGAGGCTTTTCTTACGGCCGACCTACCTAAATTCTAGTTTCGCGCCAGGTGTCGCTGCATATCGCATTACATTGTCGTTAGCATGTCGCACTTTGCAGTTATAGCTCCAATACCTCAGTTAGTCGACATAAAGCTACTCCTAACGTTGCCCCTGATCGCTGGGCAAGAATGGAACGTGAGAGTGAGGTAAAAGAACTCCATCTCAAATTTCCAGCCTCAAGTTACAATGTAGTGCAAGCATAGTTAATATCCACTCCAGGCGCTTCTCACTGACTGACAGGGCTGACTGACACCGGTCAGCGCCTTTTATATACAGGGTGTTTCACGTAAGACAGTACGCAGTTTGAAAGCATAGGTTTTTTTAGTTGGAACAGAACTTTTTGCGACAGAGCATTGTCACCTGTGTTTTACATTAAAAAGCAGCGAAGACGTGATAAATACAAGGCTGGTCAATGGACACTGAAGAGTTAAACTTTTTAACTATGAGTGTCAAGCTCCTGAATTATGAAAAGATGTGTAGCACGCCTTCTTCGCACAATCGGCTCACGGATTCTTCTTGTCAAGTTGTTATAGTAGCAAACACCTTTTCTTGCATATCCTTCACAACATATATCACAGTACCTATTCTATATTTCATAGCCGGCTTTCGACCTCGATTTCTGGTTTTCCAAAACGTGTTGAATACTCGGATCTACCAGCGACCTTGAGAGTGACCTTGAGAGATCGCCCAAGCGTGTTGACAATACAAAGACGTGGGGTCCATCTGTACCCGCTGATTACCACGCTCAGCCACAGGACCCTTCAATACCCATTCTATCCCGGGCTCCGCCCCTTAATATACGAAGTATTAATGGTCACGTGAACGTTTCTTTCCATCCTTTTGTCGCCAGAAGGGTCCACCCCCTGGCAGTCTTTCTATAGTTCCGTGCCCAAGCTTTATCGTTTTTTTATTATGAGTTTTTAGTTCTCTTCGTTTCGTAAGAATAAAACGTGCAGTACATGGCTTCTGCGTGCCTTCGCCATTTTCCCCCTTCGGTGTGCCATTACCTAAAAGTGTTAGGCTTATCGTGTTTCGTAAACGTACGGCGGTGAGGCCATGAGTAGCGACAGGAAGCGATTTCCCGGTGGCTCTTTGCTGAGCTGAAATGACCCGGAAAGGAATTTAATTAGTGTAAGTGAACACCGGTTGGGCGAGAAAGGCGCTAAGGCGGAACGAAGCTTCTTTCCTCGTCCTCGATCTCATTTTAACACTGGCTCCTACCGCATGAAGGCTTGCGATCAATCAAGCGAACTTTGAAGCGGCTTGCCGAAATTGCGAACCCGCAACGGAAAACCATTTCATGATTCTGTTTGTCCTGACGACGTACCACGTATGCATTACTGCTTAAATATGCTAAAACTTGAGCTAGATGTTAGCAGTGCTTTTTTCTGCTTCCAATGCTTCGATAGGGCTGTTTATATGACGGAAGACTTCAAGGCTAACATTAAACGTCTGAGTTACTTTGTAGCTTCAATAACGACACTTTTCTTCATGAGAGAACGCAAGTTGTAGTCTACGGGGTTGCTTAGATAGAACAAGATGAACTTTTAGAATGCTTCAACCCGTCTAATGCTGCATTAAATCCTTTTGTTTAGTGTTTATTTTCCGCGGTGTTTGGAAGAGCGAAGCCAATTCCTACGCCTTGTCATTTCATTGAAATAGAGTAGAATGAAGTGTCTAGAATCACAGTGTGCCTGTCAGTCATCAACGCTGCTGTCTGAATCGGAGAATCGGTGAAGAAGTTTCTATTTTTCTCGCTACTGGTTTACATTAATATTTAAATCCAATAAAAGGAGAGAAATTACAAGCGCATTTCATAATTTATCCGCTGCTCGTAACACGAAGGGCCGTGGAGTATCGCGCGACTGCCTTACTTTGCAAATTTTGTTTCATAACAGAACTGAAAACCAAGCTTGGATTAGCGCAAATTAAACTAACATTTCTAACTATACCTGTTTGCAGTCATGTGTTACACGGCAGAAATTGCCACATTCCATAAGGATGTCCTGTTTCACGGTCACGATCCTCGTGCAAAACATGCATATTAAAATATACGTATTCATTCTAATGTGTGCCTGATGGAAATAATTTTCGTTATTCTCATTCAACAAGTGCCGGAAATTTTTTATATAGCCCTTTATTTAGCCACTTCAATTTTCCGGAAATAGACTGGAACTCCCAAACCACGATAACGCTGTATAGAAACGCTCTGTCAGACATTATATTCATATATAAACTTAACCACCTCGTCCGCACACTCACCCACGCTCAAAATCCCTCCAGCTCGATACTTGGTCTGGTTTTTGTTAGTGACTATTTTTCCTGAACTACAGCAGATATTCGAATACTAGAGGTATTTTTGGATCATAAACTTGTGTTATGGTACACTGCCTTTCAGTACTCTGTTAAAAATAAAACGTTACAGAACACAGATACTGGCATTTGTGAAGGAAACTTCGAGCTTATGTCATGCTTATACGACCAGTCTTGGAACACGCGAACATAGCCTGCTTTTCTTACACCAAAGATAACATTACAACACTCGAAATGGCGCAGAAAAAAAGCCCTGCGCTTTATCGTCAACTGCTGTCTTCGCACACGTTCACCCACAGAACTTTTACAGTCAGCAGGCCTTCACACGCTGTCCAGCCATGTTGAATAACATCTTCTCAAATTCTTGCATTTACTACTTATAAACTCATTAATGGTGTTTTTTGGAGAATTTGTCATTATTAGCTACTCGGCACACGCATGCACCCAGTCTTGAAGAATTTTTTGTTCCAATAATGCCTTCCGATATTCATTTTTTTCACAAGCAGTCCAAGATTGGAACGAGTTGCACCCATCAATTACAATTCAGCCTACCGTGGACAAATTTATCAAGCTAGCTGAGAACCCTGTTACTTTTATTTCGGCATGAATCTGTTTTTTTTTGTTTTTCATTTTTACTGCTGTGAGTTCTTTCATTGTATTCACGATATGCAAGTGTCATTCTTGTTTTATGATTGATTGCTTTTTTTTGTCTCTGCCACACGAGTTTTCTGTGTATCATCCTATTGTTACCTTTCAAACTTTAGTCAGTGAAACCGTATTTGCATAAAATATGTCCTTGTCCATTCCTGTAAAAATCTCCAAAGGGATTGAAAAATTCCGAAATAAATAAATAAATATCGCTGTGACCTCTTTAAAAACATACCATTGATCTTATCACGAGTGAGGATCACTGACATGGCGCTAGCTCTTTTTGCAAATACGATAAACATGACACGATTTCCGAAGAAGCAACCCACAGAAATATGTAAGACAGGTTCATCCCACAAACGAAGCAATATCGACAACCTCAGGAGAATAATCAAGCTAACAACGGTGTTGTTGTCGCCATCAACAGTTGCTATTGTGTATTTTCACCTGTGATGGTCAATATGCTTTTGCTTGTTGTTTTTGCGCTTTGTGTATAGTTGCGCGGACAAGCAATAAACTTGATTTTAAAATTTGCGCTCATCGTTATGCGTCTTCCTTCGCCCAAGTCTCTATTCGCTCTTTTTGTACTCAATGGAATACCAACTCGTAAACACTTCTGCTTTAGCGTCACACGAATCTTATTATTTGTAACTTTATATGCTTTCTAGTATTGCTGGGACTCAATAAAGTGGCAGAACTGCCTCCATCTCTTCGTGTTGCCTCCTTCCCGAAGCCGGGCACCTATTTTGACCTAGCAACTTCCACATGCCGGCCCCATCCAAGCTAACACAGGCGTCAACGCATGGCCTTGGAGCACGACGGCCACTTGACAATGGGTGAGGAAATGCCGCTTTTCAACCCCCGCAGAGGTGCCTTTTGGTTTGAGCATCCGCCTCATAAGCGCGCTGTGCGGGGTTTGATCGTGAGTTCCGCCCGGTGCTCACTGGTTTCCAGTGGAAGCAAGCATTGCCCTGTCCTTGTGCTCGCCTTTTCTGGGGCAAAATGCTTGGAAAATGGGTCTTTGACCCCGCATTTGAGTGGAGCGAAAACCTTGTTCTATGGCGGTTTTAGGCCAAGTTAGCCTTGCACCAAAATTGTTCATCATTATCAAATGCTGCTTTTTCGCGTTTAATCGAGCTGTTCGCTCGTGATAGCCTTCGCATTTGGTAGCCGCTTCAGTACAGTTACGACTAAGAGTGAACAATTAAAAGCTTTGTGTGGCAGTTGCGGTTCCTAGGCTAAACGCACCTCATTCCAAGAGGAGGCAAGGGTACCATGGAGCAGCAGGTGGTCAGGTGGGCGGTGAACATTAAAATGTTTGGGGCTAATGAGGCTGTAGCCGGCACAGGATAGAAAAAATAGAGTGGTAAATGGGAGAAGGCTTTGTCTGGTAGAGGAAATATATAAGATGACGATTGTGATGAGGTTCTCGCTGGTGTTATCGTACTCTTTGATATCGTTCTTTTTAAAGAGTACACCCCTGGCCCTTTCTATCCTTGAAATCTCAATCTGCATTTTCATTGACTCGGCTGTTGCTATAAAAGTAGCCGAGAACATTGAAAAAAGGCGGGCTTTTTCGGCGCGACTACGTTGGCACACCGAAGCGAGACGAATCAGTGGACCTGCTTTACAATATTCACCGCGGCCGCCAGTAGCATTGGTTTGTGCTCTAGCTTAATTATCTCAACTCAACACATTGATATGTCTTGTAATCTTTATTTTCTTTTTTTCCAATTCATTTTAAAGGCTAGCTGGACTAACACCACTGACATGTCACTTAGCGAGCTACTGGCTATTCGACAGTCGGTTTCTACTTTTTGCTGAAAGCAGTTTTTAAATATCGCTTGTCAATCGCGGCAGGCCCATGATATTTACTACAAAAAAGAGTGCTTACTCCGCTGTAATCGGTCTTCAAGGTCACTGCAGGATTTGTGGGCACGAAAAATGCAGAAGGGCCCCTCATCTGTGGTTCCAACTCTGCCGCGGCGGCCGCGTTTCGATGGAGGCGGAACGAAAAGGCGCCCGTGTGCTGTGCGACGTCACTGTATAGTAAAGATACCCAGGTGGTCGAAATTATTCCGGAGCCATTCACTGCGGCGAAGCTTTCTCTCTCCTTTCACTCCTACCCTCCTCCAATCCCTTACGGCGCGGTTCGCGTGTTCACCGAGATGTGCGATATTTACTGCGCCATTTCCTTTCCTAAAAAACCAATTCTCATTTTTCTAATTTCTTCCTAGCCTAGCGACAGGCTCCCCCAGCTTCGATCCCAGCCACGTAGCTTTTTTGAGAGCTCCGTTGCTTTGCTGCTCAATCGAGTGGAGACGTTGGCATGTAGCTGATTCACTATGAACTGGCGAGCCGCTACAGTCGCTGGCATTCGGTCGCTGTGCTTTCGAATTTTAAGAAGACACATCGACCAATCCGAAGTGATTTGTCGGCGGCATCAGGCAATGGTTCGGCGACTCGACTACAAAGAAGAAACAAGGACGGCAGATGCTTGTACAGGGAACCCAGACTGCTCGTGAGACTTCTGCCACCTGCATCGAGGCTGTCCTATAGCAACTTTTAATTGCCAATGAAAATCCGTATATGGTATCCGCCGTTATTGCACACCATCGGACATTAAGGGCCGTCAAGACTAGCTGCAAAAGGCCCATATTTGGGTGGCTAGTTAACGCTACCACCTTGGAAGATATAATGAAAACGGCGCGACGAATGAGCACAAAAGTAGAACAGACAGGACAGGACTTTTCTGCTCATTTGTCGAGGCGTTGTTAATACATCTGCAAGCATGGACCAACTATCCCAAGCAAGAGCTCTGCTTGAGCACATTACCACCGGAGATAACTATTCAATATTTGTTAGCCAGTCTAGTACTAGTTAGCACGCCTCAGCTGTTTTCTATTGCCTTACACCTCCGACAATGCTATGTCGAAAAAAGCGCTCTTGTAACTCAAAAAATTGCGTAAAGCCTTAGGGGAAACACGGTATATAGTCTCGCTATAACAGGAGTAGGGTCACTGAAAGCGGGTAAACATTAAAACTTGGAATGATGGCAATCTCGTCAAAGGGGTTTGTTGACGTGCAGTGCACATCCGGTATCCGCGCATCAAATGCATGCCGCAGAATGCAACGTTGGTGAACGTAAAGTTGACATTGCACGAATTCTTCTCTCTTTTTCTTTACTATGCATGCTTGCAATATCTTTCAGAGCAAAAGGTAATGAACTCCGCATTGAACACGGGAGCTTCAGCCCTATGGAGGTAAAACAAGCTCTCCTCAGGCAGATCTTAATTTAGTGCTTTAGTTGGTGCTAAATATTGCTTTCTTTGTTCTCTGATGCACTGCGCTGGAATTCTGGACAAGCCAATGCAAAGCCATGAGCGTTAAAGCAGCCGATTTTATTACCTTTGTTCATTTAAAACATTGAAGAAACTGCAAAAACAGGGGATAGAAAAGTAAAACTGAGATCGAGATCGGAAAGAAGGTGCGGTAAAAAAACACGATATTTCAAAACAAGCCACTTTTAGAAAAACTAGCAGACAAGCATGAACTCAACATAGCTCCAAGGTGTCACTTCGGCAAAGCACATGTAGTAAGCCAAGCAAAGACAATAACTTCAAACTTGGCTGGCGGAAAGTGTTAAGGCAGTATGATCGACTGAAACTCCTGAGAGCCGGACAGCTTATTAGCTGCGCCATTCTGGGGTCCCGTAATTCTGAGGCCGCCATTAATTAGAAGATTAACGTTCGCTCCATACTTCCACAAAGCTCTTGAGGAGGCCTGGTCAGAAAAGAGCAGATTTGGGGGCTTAGCAGGATTAGCAGCTTAGATAAGAAATTGTGAAATGGGCCGTGTCACGGCTTGCCTCTTCTTTTACAGGCAGGCACAGGAGGCTCTGATACGTACCTCGCACCACTGGCGATGTTCAGTACTTATGGCGCCTGGCAGCTGACTCGAAAGGTGCCGGTTCGATCCCGGCCGCGGCGGTCGCATACCGATGGCGGTTCATGCTAGCGGCCCATGTACTCTGCGATGTCAATGCACGTTAAAGGACCCAGATGGCGAACATTATCCGAAGCCCTCCCCTAAGGCGTCCTTCACAGCCTGAGGCGCTCTGGCAAGTTAAACCTTTTGAGAATAAATCGCACGGCTGGTGGCGCTAACATAAAAAAAAGAATTTTTATATGTTCGGAGGCCAACAGGGGTTCTCGTGTCGTGGGCAACGAACGCGGTAGGAGGGATCAAAGTACAACGCAATTTAATACCCAGTGCTGAATGTTCCGGACACAAGCGCAATATGATAATCCCGCTTTTGTTTTTGTTGTATATTCATGATATTTTGCAGGATATTCTAGATAACATTAAAATTCTTGCTGATGACTGTGTTCCCTACTCTGAAATTAAGAGCATATCGGATCAAAATATTATTGAACAGTGCGCTACAAAAGTTGTTTCTTGGTGTCATGACTGGCAGATGGTCATCAATGTTGGAAAACTGCTTTTAATGAGAATAACGCATAAGAAGAAGCCTTTGATTTCTTCCTACAGTATTAATAATACCTTGCTTTCTTAAGTAAGCAGCTGTGTGTACTTAGGGCTTTGGATATCGAAGGATCTTAACTGGAGTACCCATATTAACTACGTAGTCGCAAATGCTATACTAAAGGTTTTTGCTCAGGCCTGCGCTTAAGTTTTCTACTCCCGATGTGCATCTCTTGGCTTATAAATCAGTTATGTTAGCTATATTAGACCGCGCTGTCATGGTTTGGGACCCTTTTACAAAAATTATTTCTAAGCTGGTAAAAGTACAGTGAAGAGCTGCGCCTTTCATTTATAACACATTCACCAGAACTTCAGTTGCAGATCTTTCAAAGAGGGCGAATCTTTCTTGCTTTGCTTAAAGAAATCGTTACTCACGACTGAAGGTTTTGTACCAATTTATTAATGGCCACTATAAAACTGGCAGAACTAATATCACATCTTTCTCTTCCCGATACGCGACTGGCCAAAGAAATAATCTAAATCTAAATATTACCCCGTTTTCCTCGCGTAACACTTTCAAATTTTATTATTTCCCCGCACAATAGTTGAATGGAACCAGCTAAAAAACAATGAACGTCTCTGCACTAACGTTATTGCGTTTTTATCAAGTTTACAATAGTGCTATTACATGTATCATTAGCGAGTTTGCTTCTTTGCTGAAAACGCGTTTGTGATCATTTAACCTTTTTATTTATTTGTTTTTTTGCACCCAGCTGTGCCTAGTGTATTTATTGGCCTTTCTGTTGTATAACCAGTACACAGTGCATTTTTTCTGTACATGCCATTATTTTAAATCATGCCTGTACCACCCTGCGAAAATCACCGTGTGGTGATTAGAGTACCTACAAATAAATAAATATATACGGGCATTTGTATGCCTCTGCATTATATATTTGGGTCCACTCCTTCAGCAGATCTATAAAATCTATGCCCTGCTCTCCTCCTAGGTATATACCGTAACGTTTTCTTCAGTTTAAAGAGGCCAGTGTGTTAAGAGGTCAAGTATTACACGTCTTTTTTTTAATCTGAGCACGGCTAAAGAAGGGCGTTGGCAAGCGCACCATGAGCTGCGTGTTACTATTGCATGTTGCTAGTGCGTAAAGACTTGAGGAGTCAAATCTCAAAGTAGGCATGCTTCATCTAACCCTCAGTCGCTGATGCCAAACGCGGCTTGGAACTCGAAACACAGTAATTCGTACAAGAGAGTATTGCTTAACTGCCTCCACACCTCGTGGGGCGCACTGAGAGAAGCTTAATTCTGGCTTGTAACACAAACTCACAATAACAAGAAACGGAATGCATGGCAGGGTGTGGCAGAGAGGTTGTGACGGCAGGGTCTGTGGATTTCGTTCGCATAACCGCAGCGTATTCGCAGTGGCACAGTTCTCACAGCAGAAAATAGGCGTTTTGGGGTATAAATATGGCTTTTGCGTCATAGAATTACCAGTGTTGGAGGACACTGGGAAGCCAATGAATTGTCTTAACTAGTAAGCTGGTTAAGCAAATTCTGACAACTAATTCTTTAACTAGCACAGATATGAAACTTGTTTCAATTAGAGATTTCTACCGGTCGTTAATAATAGCCATAACAGATTTTAGAATTTAGAAAATGCGATTACCCTTGGTGCTGTGGCTCAAAAATTTTGGCATTTTCGACTAGTTAGGAGCACTGTAGGGGTTGCTTTGCTGTATGATTTTGAAAGCCTATGCCTTTTCTCTCGATGCAGAGAAAATACACAGGCTTTCAAAAGCAGGGAACCAAAGCGCCAAGGGTAATCGCGTTTTCGAAATTTTAAAAATTGTTACGGCTATTACTAACGACTGGCTGCAAACCTCTAATTGAAGCTAGGTGCTAGGCACCTAGTTAAAAATTAATTTTTAAAAATTATTTAGCCAGCTTACAACTTAAGACGATTCACCGATATTCTGGAAGTCCGCTAACGCTAGGAATAATATGCCGCAAAAGCCATAGTTTTACCCCAGATATCCTATATTTGAAAAGTTATAAAAGTATTCGCTGAAACAACCGGTATAATTTCATAAAGAGGTACTTGTATGTTGATTAATGTATGATTGAATTACGTGCCCGCTAAATTGGGTCTGCGTTGACTAGTACACATTAAGATAGCCGGAAGCAATGCGAACTAATGAACCTTATAATTGAATTTAGTACGCCTTCCTAATTCGAATGTCTACAATAAAGAAATTGGAATATGCGCGAATACTGCGTGCACATAAAAAAGTACCTAAAAATTTCATTGCACGCCTAATGAATAGACCTGAGATGTTGTACCAGGCTAGCAGCGTAAAGATATTTGCTGGTTAGTACACTCAAGTTATAAACGACCATTATATGAGAAAAAAAACATGAGTGCCACAGCAATTTTCCGCTCCCTGGATTTATGCAGGGACGCATTTAACAGCTACATTCGCACCTGTCTTTGTCTTTGGAATTAAATGACAGTGAAAAAAATCTTGAAAGAAACCCGAGCTTGAAATGTGATGATTTTGTAGAAAGAAAGGAAGAAAAAGCCAAAAAGAAACGAACCAGAGGCTTCAAAATAAGAAAGACATGCACTAGCACCGATTTTAAACGCAGAAACCTAACCAATCAAAGACCAGGAATTTAAAAAAAGAAAGAGAGAGAGCAAACGCTTGAGTATGCAATAGAATACAAGACAGAGCACTTCTTCAAGCTTTGAAAACAAAACTAGCCGTGGTTTCGCTCTGATTAAGCCTGGAGTGACGCGATAGCTACATGTGGCAGAGTGGAGCTCGCTCAGTCGAATTGCAGTCAGACTTTCGCCGCTCCGTTTCACTGGGCGTTCCTTCTTCGTCTTCATCCCTGAACGTGAATTCTCTCTCTCCCCCCACTCTATTTCGCCGGCGCTCCGCGCCGCCGCAGCTGCTCCGCACCACATGACCAACCACGTGACCAGTTACGTACCTCAAGGGCGGCCACGCAGCTCAAGGGGGGCAACGCTGAAGGCTCGAAGTGCTAGCGTAATGTAGCTTTCGCTACAATGCAAACGCACTGTGTAAACCACATATATTTAGTCGAATAAATGCGGATAACAACGACAGAACGAGGAATAAAGTTATTTGTAACGTAAAGCAAACGAATACCATGCAGACGACTGTCTGCAGAGAAGCGCGGTGGGTTGTGTGCAGCTTCAGAAAAAATAATATCTATGGGGGATGTGAAGAGAAAAATATTCCGCAAAGAATAAAACAAGCTGATTGTTCAACTAACAAACCTCCAAGTACAAAGCCCCACGCACGGACATAATCAATGGGATTTAGGCTTTCACGCGGCAGCAATAATAACAAAGCGAAGTATTTGGTTGAAACGAATGCTATGCCTTTGTTCGTGCCATATGCCAATAAGCCTAATTACCAGGAAGAAAACTGCTCAGCCGAACTCTCTTCACTCTTATGTTTTCTCTGTATTTCACTGCCTGGCTTTTAGTGATCCTGACGCTATACCACTCTCGGTCATGCCACGCGGTTACACTAGCACAAATGTGCTATGCGGGAATTATACAGAAGCGGAGTAAATGAGCGTAACATTCGAAAAAAAAACAGAAAAAGAAATAATGTTCGAGCAGGGGAATCCGTCGCTCCCCTTACCCTTCCCCATGCTCTTACTTACTCTCTTTCACCTCCCGTAACAACGCTTTTGTTTGGCTTGACAGCCGCAGCCCTGAAGTGCAGCGCACTGCTGTGGATAGGAGCGTGCGTGGAACCGACAAGAAAAAAATAACAATCAAGAAACTACGGCGGCTCTCGAGTGCTCTTGGGAGTTCGTGATGGACAGGGGACAAAGCAAAGTGGATTAGTGTATTTTCGACTATTCGGGTTCTGCAGGTTTAGACAGGTTGATTTTCACGCTCGCGATTCAACACGGCGGGAAAAAATGACCCGGCGAACCGTTACGCTATGAGGCTCAAAATTGGTATGATGGGAAATTCATGGTTTTTTTTTTATCCCATGTGTTCGCAATTGACTTGCCATTCCTTTTGTTTTCTTACGCATCTTTATTTTTTGTCCGTGGTGCCGTCCACAGGGGAGAAGTTAGACTTTCAACGCTCAGAACCGCGAGTTTTGGAAGTGAATTCATCGACAAATAAAATAAAAGCAATCCACCAAGTAGGAATGAAGCTAGGAAAATCAAGTTTCATTTTATTGTTATTTTTTGTAACTCAGATGAACGACTGTGCCTTTATGTGAGCACTGCGTTATTCGTTCTTCACGCTTCCGTGCAAGTAATGAGACTAAACTCAATATGAATTCTTGACAGCTCGAGTTCTCTAACAAGCTGCACCTGTAATAATTTGGGCTCATCCACAATGAAAGCGTTCACTGAAGTGATGTGCGTGTTGTACTTCTGCGTTGATAAAGGAAGTTACGTCAGGATGAGATATTATTGAGCAAGCTGACGAGTGACCAAAATGGTGATGCTGCGCTGGCCTAAGCTGCTTTTTTTCAGTAAACATGCCTATGATGTGCGCAACCGTGGTGTTGTTTGGAACAGACCCTATTGTAATTGGCGAGATTTTTTTCCTCTTGACTTCAGTGTAGCCGACTTCAAATTTGCAAATGTCCTTACCGAATGGGAAAGAACAACACAACTGAAGCAGACACGCATACAGAGAGTGTGAAATTAATAAGTCCTTAGTACTATCTTCATAGTTTTCACTTCTATTTAACAGCAGTTCCAAAAGTTCTGCAATATCAACCTTTTAATTTCTACCTGTTATTAGGCTTGGAACAGCCTCTTATGCTTACTCCCATTTGTGCACGAAAGCCTGAACATTGGTATTGTCACTCCTACTCAATGAACCGGCTCTAGTGTGTTGGATTTAAAATACTTGCGCACTGGTTTTTGTGTTTGTTTTGTTTACTGTGCGTGGTATGTTCTAAGCGAGTGCAATATTTTCTCTTCTTGAAGCTCGTATACGTAGTTAAAATTAGGCTTTTGCATTCATAAATACTGGCAACCGCACCACTAATTTAGATGAGATGAAGCGTATTGTCTTAATTTTTTATTTTGGAAGCCACTAATCCGACCAGTCTGTTTAATTCACTGCCTGCACATTGGGATGTGGTTCCAACGAGTAGGGCGATCATGTTTTATTGTAGGTAAGTGGCTTTCCTGAACTATTTCTTGAACCTAACGTTCTTCATCCTGCTTCAAGGCTAAGGGTTTTGGTTTCAATGCGTAGTCAGTACGAATTTCTCGTTGCTGCTAGCGTACCGCAGTCGCGTATGAAAGACGCTTTGCAGAATCATGCTTTAGTACAAAAAGCTGGTAAGGTTGGAAAAACCCTGCAGGCTACTGCACATGGTCTAAGGGTAAGGCCAGAAAAGTGAAGAAGCAAAGATGAGAGGTGAAAGTAGCGTAATGCAATGCCTCTTTTTATCCATATGTGAGGCTAATTGCACAAACCTAAACGGCAGGGTTCTTAGGCAGATGAAATGGCATAAATTCGTGATGAATTCAAGCGCTAAACCAGACACGACATACAGCGTTTAAGGAGAAGCAACAAAGAGTACACATAAAACGTGTATATACTCACAGTACAGATACGCAGTATCTTCGTTAATTCTTCACAGAAGGAAGTCCGGACTGGTTATAGACAGAACGAGATGCACCATCAGTGCTGCTAAATTTCCGCTTCTAGGCAGAGCCAGAGCAATCCTGAGCGCACCTGGACTTTTGTGTTGCGTAGTTAAACAACCGACATCAATAATTACCTCAGCATTCTCTCGCTTGCTTTAACGCTCCTGTACTGTACGTAAGATAAGTGAGGTCTCAGGAGCGAAAAGTAGCCCCAGAAGTGATTCCAAGGGCGCTGTCAGATCGGCAGCCAAACAAGTTACACTTTAGTCAGCATCACATGATGAAAACAAAAACACTTGAGATGGTTTCAGCTGATAGGAAACACTAAAAATTGTTGCGAACCCCCAGCAAAGACTACACGCGGTGGGCAGACGCCTTCAGAATGCACGCTGTTGGCATTGTAGATTTCCCACGAGAGGAGTTCAGAGGTGCCCTGCAGCTGTAAATTTGACTATTTATACAAGAGGCAGCAAGCCTGGACAATATCGAGCGATTGGTGCGTATCATTTCTGCGTAGAAGCCCTGGCTATATGACAAAACCAGTAGAATCCAGTTGATACAACGCAGATTTTTCGTCTTTCTTGATATTTGAGCTTTGGTCTTCGATGTGAAAGCTTTGTACATTCTCATCAACCAATTGATACTTTCAATTTCAGCAATTTCGGGTACAATTGAGACAGGGTAATTCCGGGCACAGTACGGAAGTGTTACGCAGATGCAACGGCTGAGACTGCACTTGCAAGGGTTGTTTGCTTCGAGGCACACACCGTGGCCAGCAGCATTGTCGTGGATGTTTACGTTATTTTTTACGCAAAAGATGAGCTAAATGTATAAGGAAAGTGGGTATTGCGATAATACAGGAAAGAAATGAATATATTTTGAACCTTTTGTAGGCTCCATTCCATAAGTGAACGTAGTTCATGTGGCTTTATGGCATCGTATTAGGGTAAACCTTGCTCGCCGTAAGAGGAATGCATCGTCATGTCCAGTGTCGAAGAGGTGATCCAATTCGATATGCATCATAAGCAGAGACAAACTTTTCAAGCCTAGTGAGCGATACCCCGTCAGGTGACGTAAGAAAGCTTGACCATGTAATCAGCAGGCGCATTAATTTCTTCTCAGAACCACTAATGCCCACTCCCCCCACTTTCGCCCATAAAATACCCAATGTTGTTCTGTGCTGGAAAACATCTTGATGAGATTGTGTGCAGCAGCCCAATACTGAATGTGCAAATATTCAATCACAAACGCAGCCGCAGGTCATTCCATCGCACTGTTCGTTAGTGTACACGGTCTTATAAAAGGGTCTTGAAAAATTAAGAAAAATGGTCGCGTACAGGACCCGTCATTTTCTCGGTCAGCAAAGGGAATACAATTTATTGTTCTCAAAACGTTAACTTCCGATTGCATGCGGATAACCTTGATTCATCCTTAATTGATTTATTTGGACTAGAAAGGTAGCATTTGAAAGACACCAAGAAAGACATCAAAATGCAAGTGGCATTTGGGCTATTTGTTGAGCTGATGACATGCCGGAAAGTAACTATAGGACACGGTGGACCAGTAAAAAAGAGGCGACATGATTCCATTTAAGCTCGCAGCTGAAGAAGTATTCGAAGAAAAAAATCGCAGTTTCAGCGAAGAGAATGTGATTCGCGCGCAGTATCCTAATCTAAACGGCGTTGTTTTCCAACCTGCTGTGCTTTGTAAGTATTCCATTTGCTGTTCTAGCGCTCATCGTGCTTGCTCCTGTTTCTGATGATCGGAAACAGCAGCAAGCATGGCGAACGCTACAATAGCAACTGAAATGCGGTGCGGCGAGAATGGGGTGACTCATCGCATTCTGGCTTCAGTTTTCAAGCAACTTAAAGTAGCTACCGTCACGCACCCCGCACCCACCCCTACCCTGAGGAAGGGAACACGTGATGACGCGGCAAGGAATGCCACGCGGACAGAATGCGGACGCGTCCGCACCGTAGTTGCTCGAAATGCCCCCCGCAGTGGTCGCGACCCTAAAGCTCAAGCCAAATCCCGGGGGGAACACCCTGCGTGAAGCCGCACGGTTGCTGTTCTCCCCCCCCCCCCCCCCCCTGCCTTCGCGGGTCCCCAGCCCGTGCGCCACCGCCGATCTCTGCGGAGCAGGGCGTCTGATTCCCCATCCCTATGGGAAAGAGTCCCGTGTATGTTGGGATGCAAGCCCTGTGCGTTAGACGGACATGCCCTTAGATAAAAGGGGAAGCCCTTGAATGCCTTCCACCTTACTCTTTTTTTGATATGCAACGTGACATCACCACCGTGGCCACCTCCTTTTCTATTCTGCTTAATCGTCTCAAGAATATACCCGCAGCGGCGGCTCCCTGGTTGGCATGCTCGGCTGCTGAGGTTGAGCACGCTAGCCGTGTTTCGAAGGGAGAGGCGAAAGTTATCGTATTTTTATTTGTATTTTAAAACGTCCCTGCCATAAGCATGAACACCTACAAGGACAGTGAGCGCTATAAGAAGAGGGCTACAATAGAAATATAAAGGTTAGTGACACAGTGCCCGTAGTTTGCAAAAAAAAAAAAGACGTAATGACAAGTAATCGTGTTAGAGGCAGCCACTTATGTGAGGTTCCCATAAATAAATCCAACCACAATGGTTTATGGTTTATGGGGGATTTAACGTCCCAAAGCGACTCAGGCTATGAGGGACGCCGTAGTGAAGGGCTCCAGAAATTTCGACCACCTGGGGTTTTTTTACGTGCACTGACATCGCACAGCACACGGACCTCTAGAATTTCGCGTCCATCGATATTCGACCGCCGAGGCCGCGATCGAACCCGCATCTTTCGGGCCGGCAGCCGAGCGCCATAACCACTCATCCACCGCGGCGGCTCCAACCACAATGCATTCTAGGAGAAAAATCATAATGGCAAAAAAGGTAAAAACATCACAATCTTCGTTTAACCTTCGTACTTATTTTTCTTTAGACAGAGAAGTCTGTTGATATAATATGGCCTGTGCTTCTAGAATAAAATGGAACTTGCATTCTCAAGCTAGTACTTAACTGCACTCAGGTAAAAAGCGCTGAGAGCATATCAAGGTGAACAATGGCACCCTACAGCACCTTGTAAAAGAAAACAATAGCTCGCTCTTCCCTGCGCGTGACCAAAGAAAAATTTCCAGATGAGAAAACTGAAAATAGTGATAAAGAAATTCTTCCGCAGCATGCTCCCGTCATAAACTATACGTGCCAGTTTGTGCTACATTCTCTCTATTATCCGCAAGGTTGCAGCCTTAATATAATTAAAACTTACAGAAGCAGATTCTAAGCCTGTCTTGTGAAGCTGCGAGCCAAGTGCACAATACAGGCTTAATGTTTGCCATTTTTTGTAAAGCCTGAAATACCACCAAGTACACGCAATGACTCTGTGCTAGTGGGAGGGGCACGGACGCAATAATCCAGCTGATGGTCAAATGTTCTTTCAATATTGCGAAACCAAGAAACTCGAATCTATCCGGGGATAGCAGATCCAAAAACATTAGGTTGTAGCGCTTGGACATCACTGGCACAACCTAAGCCTTTCTCAATTTGTGTTGAAGGCAGATGATTTGACAGAATTCGCGCACAACACAGATATCTTCTCCCAAAACCAGACATTAAGGTTAATTCTTAAAACTGCAAAAATAATTAAGGAGAGCAATAGGATGATAGCTGTTTGCGCCATGTCTCGCAGAAAACAGTACAATAGCTGCAGTATTTCATAGAGACAAGTAAAAATAAGTAAAGCGAATGGTTGCCTTGATATTTGTTTCCAAAATTTCCGCATTTAAAAAAAATCTTTCAGTAATTTTCATGCATTCAGTTCTGTGATCTTCTCTCCAATTTATTTATTGCTTTTTCTTTCTTCTTTAAATATTCTGATATATAGTACCCACAGCACAACTTTTAGCTTGACACCTGTTTACCCTCTTCTTTTCGCTCCCTCACTCAACCCTGGCCTATCCCTCGTCATCGGTATGTGCCATGTCAGTAAAGACAACAACAACTTGCGGCTAGAAACGGCAGTAAAGATTCAACACATCCTTTCATGACAGAACTAGGGATACCATCACAAACAAGCGGTAACCTAGGCTTCAATCTCATTTTTGCAGCAATTACCTTCTCTCTCGTTACTTGGGCAGTAGCGAGATATTCACGGCTAGTAACCAGAAATAGAGATAGCGGGTAAAGTAAGGGATGAGATTTCTTATGGCAGCAATGAAAAAGTTCAGCAATATGGGCAACATCTTACAGTGAAGGAGACTAAGGCAGATCACGGGCGTTATGCAAGATGACCGAGTTTGGCGAAACTGGGAACCCCCTCAAGCTCTGCCGACGCCCTCAGAAGGGGGCGTAGATTCTATTGGGGACGTGACCTGGCAGACGACGCTCCTGATTTGAAAAGAGCTGTGGTACCGCAGGCTAGCTTCCGATAGTCATGCGTAAACAAAGATGACGCTGCGTCTAGGGCGGCCGCTCAGAACCAGTGGAAAAGAATCTGTTTTTGTTCGGTTGGTTGCAGCTTGTTAAGGCGAAAACCTTTTATGGCGAATGAGTGCCGTGTATAGAATTCGTCATGCTCTCACGAATCCATAGCCATACCGGAATCCTACAAGCAATTCCACAATCCAACAAGCCAAACTATAATCCAATCCATAATCCAAAAATCACAATCTCTCAGTGAAGAATAATAAAGAATGAAAAGCTGCCTTAGAAGCGTACATGAGAAATTATTAGCATATGAATTGTAGATGTCTCAATTAATCTAGTACAAAATTACGTTTCCTGTAATTTCACGTCTTGCTTGGCCTGCCGTAGCACCATCATGAGGCACCCACTGAAAAGCTCCCCCGGATTGCACGACGCTAGCCTCGCATTGGCGCCATAATACCAGCATAAATGCTGTGTTGTGCTGTGTTGGGTTAATGGCACATAACCAGTTATTTTTATCATGCGTCAAGCTCATGTATAGGAAATTTATTTTTGCAGATTTTTACTACTACGTAAGCAAACATGGTCGTGTAAAAGACTTAAAAAGTTAGTTCGTTCTCGGAGTAATGAGAGACGAAAGAAATTTTATAAATGACCGAGGTTACCCGGCCCTCTTTAAAAGAGGGCCGGGTAACCTCAGCAGCCATTCTTGGCTGGGCAATGATCTTGAGGCTCCCCGACAATCAAATAAAGACCTCAGCCTTCTTCTCAGGAGTTAAAAAATGGCTGAAGTGCGCCATATAATAAACGAAAGCAGTGGATCTAAGATTACAGTCTCTCAAGAACATCTGCTTCTTTAAAAAAAAAACGGCCGTGGCTTAGCTTGGTTAAGCCTGGTGATTGCGAAGCACTCACCGGCGTAAGTTTGTCCCTATGCCACAACCGGTCACACACTGTACACGCATAGCCGAACGGGTTGTTAGTAAAGCGTCTGTTGAATTCACGCGTTGCCGTCTCAAACTCCTTTACTCTTCTCGCATGTTCTTCACGTCGTTCTACTGCAATGTGTCCTTCGGGTTGAGTCGGGCCAGCCTTGGTGAAAGATTTCTCCTGTCTTTTCTTCGAACGCTCTTGTCTCTGCTGGGGTGTTTCTTCTGCAAGCTGTTTTCTTCGCTTTTCGTTTTCCTTCTCTCGAAACGCACGTTCCTTCTCGAGCCGCTGTTCCGGGGTTTCTTGGACACGCCTCTGCCGCTTAGTCGCGTTCCATCGTTCTGAACTATTAGAAGGAGACTCACTGTCGGGCAAACTCATTTCTTCCTTTGCTTCTGCTGTTTCCACAGAGGAGGTTGCATGTTGTCGCCGAGCTGCATACTGGGCACGCCGCTTAGAAAGTCGTTCTTCTCGTTCTTCTTCCGTCTCCGTAGCTCGCTGATGCTTCCTCTTTGCATTCTGCCGAGCTGCCTTGTTCGTAGGCACCATCGTAACATCTGGCTGTATGACTGCCTTGGGGAGAGGAGAGGAGCTGTTTTATACAGCTGGTGTGACGTCACTCTGACCGTAGCGCCCCTGGTGAGAGGAGCGGGAGTTAGGCCGCCGTTGGTGGCTACCGCCTCGCCTCGCGACGGCGTGAGATGGGGCCCCGTTTTTACATAGCTGGTGTGACGTCACACCGACCGTAGCGCCCCTGGTGAGAGGAGCGGGAGTTAGGCCGCCGTTGGTGGCTACCGCCTCGCCTCGCGACGGCGTGAGATGGGGCCCCGTTTTTACACAGCTGGTGTGACGTCAATTTAGTTCACGTGATGTGACGTAACGCAGCGAGGTCACGCTAAAGGTCAATGGTGCCTACCACCGCCTCGCCACGGAACGGGCTGAAGTGCGACCTAAAGTAGTATTGCTTCGCAATAAAAGCTTAAAACACAAGACATGTAAGCAATGGCATTTTCAACTAACACCAGCGCCGTTTCCAAGGATTGCCTATACCTGCCAAGAATGTCTGCCCTCCACTTGTTGTAAAAAGCAGTTCCAATTTCACTAGGAATGTGCACCGCAATTTAGAGCAATCTTATGCCATTTATGCATTAGGTCGTTCTTTGCTTGTGCGAACTTTAAACTACTCTCGTGTATTATTGTTTCAGGAACCTCTTGTGTCACTATTCCGAGATTTGTGTTTTATGGTATCTAACTAAGAATTAACTTTGTTTTAAAATTGGTACTGTTGTCTCTTTTTATGTGAGCTAAACTCAATTGGCGCCGTTCTGTAACATCATATTGCTCGCAAACGCCGGTTCTCAAGAACAGCTCTCAAAAAAGACCTATAACTATAACATGACCTCTAAGGCGTAAAGACAAATATTTGGGGTTCATGGTACATTTTTCACCTTGAACATGAGCGCGCCACACGATGCAAAGATGAAGGAAGAAAACACAAAGACAATGACTGCAATAAATAGCGCCGGTACCCTTTCCCCTTCGTGTCTTCTTTCGAATTCATCTTTGTCTCGTGTGCAACGCTGAACCTCAAGGCGTTCGAGTATTTACTTATCCCACAAAAAAATAACACGTGGCTTCGACGTCGCGTTTTTGTTTTTAGTTATGACGTTCATAATCTAGTAGTCCGCACATTTCGAAGGGGGCGCTGGCTCCGCGGCATAAGTTGCCATGTTTTGAATATATGAGCTTCTATGCAAGTAGCACTGTCACCCTTCATCTACATTGGTTGAACTGCCTTGTCTGTAGTGGGACAAGGAACACAATAGTGTCGGATTTTGCTATATATAGTGTTTGTAATATGGATGGCCTCACAAAAAATCTTCGGGTGCCTATAGAGTCAACGTCATATAAAATTATTGGTACACTGATGTACTATTTTGCAAGACATCAAATTTCTCTCCGTGAAATCCGTCGATTTGACCGGGTGGTTGGAGCAAAAACGACGTTTTTCACTTCTGAAACTCATATCTATTTGATATTTAAGCTGGGCATTTCAAATCTATTGAGCTCGATCGAAACATGGTGGCAAATTATTCGGCAGTATTTTTTATGCTTCTGTACACGCTTAAGTCGGCGGTCATTACAAAATTTCGGTCACCTTTCACACCTCTCCCGTAGTTGCGTTAAAAGGCACGTTCATAAGCAACACAATGACGAAAAGAAATCCCATTAGCACGAACAGCTGTGCTCATCAAACTCATTAAAGAGAAATTATTACCAAAGAGGCTTTTGTTCTTTCGTTTTTGCCGTTTCTGTTGCTCAAAAAGACTAACGTAAATAAGCCCTCATACTTTAAGTTATCGAGATTCAAACGTGTCACTGCTTCACTTGGGTCTAATCGTTGGTCCGTTGGTTTTTTTGTCAACTTTCAGTTGCTACTCGATTACGATTCCTTTCAACCATCTACTCTTTTTGACTAAATTTTTGTTCTTGCTGGAATATGATTCTTTTCAGCAATGGCGCGGGTGATCGCTGCGAGTGTGAACAGAATTTATCCCACTGGCAAAATCCGGACCTCAGCAGTAATGTCATTTCGTCTGTGCCAATTGAAACTTTCAAGAACACCGCTCTCGTGCTCCTAAACCTCTCTTTCAACAACCTCAGTCTTTGAAACTCACTGACTCCTCAGGAAAGGACGCTTCGTACCGTGGATCTCTTCAGCGAGATGATTTCCAACGCTGCTCCCAGGAACATTGACGGCTTGCAAGATGTTGTTAGAAAATGAACTGATCGTCATCGGGAAAGAACCGTTCACTAGCCTTGGCCACCTGACGCACCTGGATGTCACCTAAAATTCATCCTTCACCCTGAGGAAGGCCTCTCTTCAACCGATGAAGAATTTGGATATTTCAGGCTTGAAAGACTGCGGCCTCCAAGAATTTCCGGCGCCGCACTTGAAGGGTCAGCGCGCTTCGCGCAAACCCAGCCGCCCTTATTCTAAAACGCATTTACTCAAGTCAAGCTACGTCCTACCTCCGCACTACCGTATGCTCCAGAATCTCAAGGGGAAAAGTGAAGGCATGGTATTTAATTTTAGCCTGCGTCCTTTTCACAGAAAAGGTTAATGCCTTGGGAGCATGCAACTTTGTGTTTCCGCTGCAAGTACCTCATCTATTTTGTTGAGCGGAAAATACGACTATTTGAGAAATGGCTGGGACGGTTTTGTGTGGTTCTCAGTGTTTCTTTTTCTCTATAAATTTCGAACATGCGCCTTTCCAAGCAGGCCTAAATGAAAAACAGCTGTTTATGACAAACACAACTGCCATATTTCCAAATATTTTAATATCGAAACAAAACATAGCATTGCAGCGCATGGTGAAACAAACAACACATCGATTAGAGACCGTCACCTACGCTACTTCTATTGTACGGCTTGTAAGAAGCTGAAAAATAAAAATGTAAAATGCAGACATGCTTAGTGGAAAGCATTAGTGAGACGCTGTATGGACTGCTTTAACATGCACTCATATTCTAAAAAAAAATCTGCGCTATTTTTTACAGATGCGCATAAGGACACGCGCCACGGCGCGGGCACTGACTCCATATTGTTCATAAAACTGCTTCTCTACAGTTTCTACTACAAGCGCCGAGAGCGCAAGCGCACCATGCGACAAAGCAAACAAGACAGCAAACAAAAAACACTGTACTCCCGGTTGCGTTGTAAAACGAGGCTCATCTGTCGCCTACAGTTCAGCAAGTTTCTTTCAGCGGCTGACGGCTGTGAAGTACGCCCTGCCTCACACGTGCTACTTTAGCTTCGCTCATATACTTCCCCTCAGTGCTCGTTTGCAGCGCTGTGGAAATTACGCTCAGCCTAGCTGATCTGATTGGCGCACGCTGCTTAACTGTGTTCCTTGAACACGTCATCTGCGGCTGGGGGCTCAATAAGCGGGAAGAAAAGAGCACCAGTGTCCAGCTTCTGCGCGCAGTAGACTGTGCAGACTCAGCGGGCTCAAGGTTTACGAATGGAGACACACCACTTAGCATCAAGCCTCCGTAGTGCTATGGTAATGCGGATTTTCTCCGCCAATTTAACCACCGAGTGAAATACTCACTGTACTTTGAAAACAGCAGGCTGAATTACCTTTTCATTTAGTGCAGGAATGACTTGAAAAATGTTTCAAGGACGTTGACATATTCAAGGAACTAATGATTGTCTTCCTAAAAATCCGATCGAGCGGGGAGAGGCATACCTTCCACATTGCTGCAAACGACTTGTGAGATGGTGTATATAGAGAATTCGGATGTCTTCAAGTCGAGGTTAAGAAGTTCAGCTTTCATAATGGAGACACTAGGTGAGTAGAATCAAGTTTCGTGCATTTTGTGGCTATCCTTCGTGTTCATCAGTGCGTTAACTCAACGCCCCGTTTCGACGTTATGCACCTGGGCACATGATAAAGATCTCAAAAATTACGTCCGTGGTGCAACAAACACAACGTTTTGCCAGCCTTTTTGTCACCAATAACAATCAGCCTTTCTCCAGCGACGTAATTACTCAAGCTCGTAACCTCCTCGCCACCGTTTTTGCATGGCACACCTTACTGAATAACGGACGAGTTCGCTGCGTACGTGTTCTTTAAAGAAGAGCGTTGTGTTTACCGACGAAGCGGCGGTTTAGTGGACAACGATTCGGTCCAGTGCATCTTTGCACCTATGCGCATCTGGCCCATGCACGTACGAGTAGAAAGGCTTCAAAAGGGAACATTTGGTCTTGTGCTCAAGCGTTCTTGAGCCGGGAAGTACGCGGATTATGTTCAATGCCCATAATGTACTGCGCGACATGCGTGTACACAGATTGGTCGCGAACACCTCCTGCTTTGGCTAAACGAAGCCAGTACTTCACCTAACTGTTCCCTAAATTAGGCCCAAGAAGCCATTGTGAAAGGATTTGTAATGGCTGAACCCTATCGTATTCCTTTCCAGCAGGGAAAGTCTGTAGTTGCGACTGACTGCTGCTATACGGGTCCGCTAGCTGATCGCCAGGAGGAGTAACAGACTCTGGTTGATAATTGCGGAGATGAATTAGACATTCTAGGCTTTAATTTTAGTGTAATCAGTAAGCATAGCGCGGAAAGAACTCAGTACAAAGACGAGCTTTCTTCCCGCGCTAAGCTTGCAGTGATATTCAAGGATTCCACGGACCATATGCGTAGGCTACAAGCGCATGATATACCGAGGCTGACGGAACACAAAGGACAGGTATTTCAAAACAAAAGATGCGCCAAATAGTACAAAACATCATTGCTTACGTGTCGACTCTCAGAAGGATAGATATACATAGACAAGAACTAAAAGACTACTGGGGCGAAAAGCCGGAGAAGTGCCGCCTTAATGAAGCATAAAGAAATATGTTGGCAGAACAAGTCTGAAGTACTGAGAGGTGTTTTGAAAAGAATAATAACGCCAGATATAACTTTTAGGAATGCTGTTTTGTTCCTGATGGCAGAATTGAAATCGGGAGTAGAAATAAATATGGGAGCTGTTGGCAGATTAGCAGTTGGTACCGACAGCAAAACCACAAATGAAGCAGTGCAGGGAAGCATGGGGTGGACATCATTTGAAGCACGGGAAGATGAAGTAAAATATTCTTCGAGGAACGCCTTGGGAAACTGGACGCTAACATGTAGTCAACTGCGTTATTTGAATAAGTGTAGAGAAGAAGCTTGGAATCGCAGTGCAGGACACGGAATAGAAAACTAGCTGCCAATAATGCAGGCACCCAGGACGGAGAAACAAGGAGAAACAAGGAGGGAAAGCAAGGAGTGGATTAATAATATAAAAAAAATGCAGTTTAGAGCTGTATAGAAAAACAAAAAATCATGAAGGAATCATTCTTTTATAAATCAAGAGGAAGCGCCCTCCTTTTTTGAGCTAGATTAGGGCACCGTTGCATGCAAAGCAGAAAAAAAATGACACATCTGCAGTGTGCGGTATATACGTAGAAACAAATAAGCTTGTCTTACTAGAATGTGCAGCATTCATACAAGAAGTAGCTACCTACATTGGGAAAATAAAAAAAAACAGTGTCTCAGCAGGCCATGACGACACCAAAGCAATACCGTTGAAGTATGTGTCTGCATTAATATTCGAGGTTCTAGCGTACATTATAAATCTGATTTTCACATGTGGTGTGTTCCCAGATGAACTGAAGATTGTTCATGTTAGTTCTATATACAAAGGAGGAAATAGAAATTAAATCACGAACTACCTTCCCATCTCCGTGCTATCGTGTTATCGAAGGTATTTGAAGGAGCCATTATTAGCAGATTAGAAAAGTTTTTTAGCGTTCATAACATTATTAACCCCTCTCAGTATAGCTTTTTAAAAATATATCGTCTGAGCAAGCCTTACTCGCCGTTAAAGAAAAGATCATTGGCAACATTGAACCCAGACCATACACTCTTGGTCTGTTCTTATACATCCGGAAAGCTTTTGACTGCGTACAGCATGAAATTCTTTTCAGTAAACTGAACAGTCACGGGATACGCGGAATAGCTCCGAACCTGCTTAAAAGTTTCTTAAAGAACAGAATACAATTAGTTAATTGTAATGCTGTGTGTGCTGTATTAGTAGTGTGCTGTGTTCATATTACAAGTGGTGCAGGTGCCAATGATCCCTCGCCCTGGAGCTTCGCACCCGCGCATTGACTACCACCTCTACAATGCCTGAGACCGTCACCCAAACCGCTTCACCGCTTCCGTCGGCTGTCTTCTGTTCCGGCGCCGCGCGGCAGCGTGACCCGACCATCTTCAGCGGCACAGATGACACGGATGTGGAGGATTGGTTGGTCTCCTATGAACGCGTAAGCGCATACAAGTGGGACGATAGCGTCAAGCTAACAAACGTTATCTTTTATCTGAGCGACGTAGCCAATCTCTGGTTTCGAAACCACGACGCTGACATCTCAAGCTGGGCAGCTCAAAAAACCAGTCTCACAGAAGTCTTTGGCCGTCCCGCCGTGCGAAAGCTTCGCGCCGAGCAACGCTTGTGAAGTCGGGCCCAGCAAACCGGTTAAAACTTCACCAGTTATATAGATGATGTCCTCGACCTCTGCAAGCGTGTCAACCCTTCTATGAGCGAGGCCGACAAGATCAGACACATTATGAAAGGCATTGAGGATGATGCCTTCCAGATGCTCGTCGCCAAAGATCCCCAGACTGTCTCCGGTGTCATCGGCTACTGCCAAAGCTTCGATGAGCTGCGCAAATAACGCCTTTCTACTCGGCGTGCAGGCTTACAGGAGGCCGCACTTTGCAGCTTGGCTCTGCCAGGGGACGGGGCTCTGGACTGAAAGCGGTCTCTGTTCTGTGCCTGGACGGTTCGGCTGGTTGTTCGTGACGCTGTGGTGGTGGTAAAAACTATTATTTCCTCTGAAAAGAGGGAGTTACATGGAGGGTGCTCTGGAGTCAGGCTTAGTGCCCTTCCCCTCACAATCACTAGGTGGAGTCCCTAGTACGGGACCCCAGTGGCTTCCGCTGCCGCCATAGCTCGTTCGACCATCGCCTTTTGGGCTTTCAGGTCGCAACAGGCGAGTAGGCTTATTACCGTGCTGTGCTCTTATTACTGTGCTGTGCTGTGGTGTGCTGTGTGTGCTGTATTAGTAGTGTGCTGTGTTCTTATTACAGTAATAATATTGTTTCCAAGCATTTGTATTAGTATTTGTATATAAACATCTGTAACATACCTGATTCTCCAGATTTCGTTATGCACGCTGACAATACAAATATTTTTTTTCACATCACGTACTCTGCCGGAATTAGAAACTATCGTGAATGGTTATTTGATAAAATTATACGCTTGGATGCAGGCGAATAAGTTGAAACTTGTTTTAAACCAGGTACATAATTTTCAGACCCATCAATGCCCCTCTTCATTACACACTTAAACTCATATACGCCAACAGAAAACTGCAACAGGTAACAACTCAGAAGTTTATTGGTGTCTGGTTTAATGAACATTTACCATGGAACACACATATTTCAAAACTTCTCACTAATCATAGTAAAACTGTTGGTTGTCTTTACCGGATCAGCGATCTCTTGCCCGTTTCTCTAAAAGTGTCCATATACTACGCACTACTTTTTTTTCAAATTTTCCTGCTGTGCACTGGTCTGGGGCACTACAACAATAAGTAATTTTCAGAAGTTATTGCTTTCACAAAACAAGGCATTGTGGGCTATTGAGTGTTACCATGGTAGGCCGGAAAACCTACCAACACCACCCTTCTATCATAATCATAATTTTCTTAAAGCAAACTATACTTGCATATTTCGCCCGTTACAGTACATCCATCGTAATTGATTGTATTCCATTGCTTCAAACTGCCCTCCTACTAAATACCCCCTTCAGCAACACAGACACATGGTCCCTAAAACGAGGACAAATTACGGCAAACAAAAGCTCGATTGCCAGAATCCAGTCGTATTCAATAACCCATAATTAAGTGCCATGTTTGATATCCCTAAGAACAATTTTAAAAAGACAAAAATGCTACTAATTAGCACGGATTCAATATAATCTCAGTTTTTACTTAGCGAAGCGTTTTTTGTTCGTGTCACACTGTTTGTGTGCGTGTTTTCTTTAGTGACCTCATGCCATGTTTATACACTGCCTTTGATTTATAGTGCACTGTCTTTGTATAAAAACTAATATTTTTTACGGTAATACTGTCGTTGGATGCAATGTATTTTGTTCACTATCATGCTATGGTAATGTTTGTCATTTCTGTGTTGCTCACTCCTGTATTGACTGTTTTGGGCAACTGTGACCTCGTCAGGCTTCACCGCCTTTTGTCGCAGTTCCCTCTTTCAACTTTGAAGGAAAATAAACCTCAACCTCAATCCCATATAGGTATAAGCACAATCACTCTCCCTGAGGCCCTAGGGTATGTAGATAAGAAAGGTAACGGGAATAAATCTGCCATAGACGCTAGCAAAAAACTATTGGAAAATTGGTGGTTCAAATAAGGGGTGGGTGACACAGTGATAAAAGTTCAGTGATAAAGAATGTCTAACCTCAAAAGTCAAGAGAATTCGTATTTTCAAAAATGGCCGTTTGAAACATAATACCGTTAATGTGAACAAATTGTTAAGAGACCTGTAAAGAAAAAATGCCGAGCCAGGTGGCACCCCCCCCCCCCCTTCCCTTGCCACGGTTTCAAAGGGGCTTGGACTGCACCGTTCACATTGGCAAAATGTCAGCCAAGCAGCTTGGTGCTGAAAAGACCATCGAGACGGTTCCACCAAACGAAAAAGGAAAGTGTCACTTTCAGAAACGGATACAAGGAGGTAAAGAGAGAAAGGGACTGCAGTATATGCAGCTGCTCTGTTTGAGCACTTTTTATGACCTTCACAATTTCTGCGTTTCAAATATATCAGGATTAGTTCCGCACAGGGCACTACGAAGCGTTCCTACCTGGTGAATTATTCGAGGGAAATTCTTGGGAAGAGTACAACGGACATCAGTTATTTTTTTATTTCTGCTGATGTGAGCCGTCGCCTTGTGAGCATGGCATTTTATGCACCGAAAGAAGAACTTTACTGTTGCTATTTCCTACAACGTGCGTAGTGTGCAACTTGAAAACCCTTGCATTCGTTACAGATACGCATCCCAAACGTATAGGAAACTGTGCACTTTTCACCACGTTGATTATATCTGACGAAAAAAAAACAGTGCGAACAAACACCAGTACAGCAAGAAAGGAAAACAAAAATCAAATCTTCCTGCGAAGTGGTGCCTCTTGAAGAGTTTTTTTTTTTCTGATTTACATCGTTGTCCAACAGATCCAAATGAGGAGAATTGGGAAAGCCATTTCCTGTTCCCGCCTTTTTTTACTCTTCAATGCGTTCACGCCCAAGGCCGGCAGCCCTCATCAACAGAATGATATAACTTGTCGCTTCTGGGATGCCAAAAGACAAACGACGAAAAGAGAAACAGGCAGCCGAAAAATGTTCGTGCATTCATGGAAACGAACTGTAGTTCTCGCCCGCTCCCACTTCGGGGTCTTTTATTTTTCAGGTCACGTTGTCCCCTTCATTGCGCGTCAAAGGCGAGGCGAGGGTGAATTGAAAGAAGAAGACGTGATGGAGAATTTTCCTATTGGAATACTCCGCCCCCTGTACGTAGCCACTGAATGAGATGAGGTCGAGCACCATTCTTCTATATCGCGCTGCTTATATATATTTTTGTCTCTGTCACAGGCCTACGCCTTCCGTCGTCATTCTGGTACACCGGAAACAATATTAGAGGAATGCGTGTGTTTCTCTTTGCTCGTTATTTTCTGAAGTAGTGTCTGGTGACTGCAGTGACGGCATCGTCGTGTTCCTTGCCCCCCTTATTCCTGGCTCCCCAGGCGAACTTCTCCGTGTGCAAGAGCAATAAGAAAACTGCAAATAAGGAACACTGAAAGAGACAGCCCAAATGAACAATCGAGGCAGAAACTATTGTCAGGAAGGTGGGAGTGTTGTCTCGCGGGAAATTAGGCCCGTTGGCCACTTGTCAGTTTTTCTGCGATCACGGTAGCGACTTGGTTCTGGTCACTTCGAAGCACTGTTTGCTGCTACGACAACGTCCTTGTGGCGATGCCCGGACTTTGTTCGGTGCACGTGGCTATCCATACCTGTCTCGGCCATGTGCAACCTGATTTTGGCGTATTTCGCGTGCTTTCCTGTATATAGTAGCACCTTTTCTGTGGGCACTTCGTGTTTTCTTTTATTCTACACTGTCGGAAACCTAATCTGTATTCTATTTCTTGTCCCGCGTTTCATCTTTGTTTGCTTCTGTTGACTGTAATGAAAATTCTAACTTCTTGCTATAAAAAATAATAGCTACATATTGTTATTGGTGTATGTACTTCACTGCGTTTTCCGAGTCACCACTTGAGATCGTATTTTCTTTCGTCTGTTTTTTTTAATTCTTTCCTTCGTCTACACCGATTTCTGTCCCTTTGTGCTGACTTCGGACAACACTCAGCGGGCGTTCCCTACACGCCTTGCCTACGATTACATTCACCTTCTGATGGCAATAATGAAGTATTCGTTTGTAGCGTCAGCTTCGTTCTTTTTTCATGCGCTGGCATTTTTCACTGCATCCCTTATTCATTACTACATTATGTCGGCCTTTCTTGGGTTCACTAGGCGTTTGTACCTCTTCACATACAGAAGTTTAAATTGTTTCCCAACACAGATGATTGCTTGGCTTTGCAGGAAACGACTATCGAAAGGCTGGGAGCGGCTGCACTGAATACAAATGCAGTTTCTTAGATGAACAGGCGCGGAAGCGTGCCGTCAGTTCACGAGGTTTGGCACTCTCCAAGCGTCCCACTTAATCAACAGCCTCTGACGTACCCCGCCAATGACGGCTCACTTCCGTTTGTACGGTTCGAGGCTTTTGCAAGCTGAGCAGAAGCGTACCATTATTCTCTCCCCGTCAAAGATGCTTTTTTTCCTCCGAAGTTCCTTACCCATCCTACCTCTCCTCTCTATCGCATCCTTTCCTGCTCCCCTCCTTCTGCCTTTTTCATTTTTTGGCGAAGATAGAGTTTTCCTGTCATCACTTATGAGTGGAAGAGTTCCTCCTATCAGCCTGCATTGCTGTTTTGCTCTTCTCTTTTGAGATGTTACCTGCGATACGCAGGTAGAACTTTTTCTTTCTATTCGAGCTGTGCCCGTTTTGGAAACTATGCGAAAAAGTTAAAAAAATTAAACAGATATCTCGGCCGAGCATGTCACCCTTTCTCGCGATAAGACAGTGGAACAAAGAAGTTCTGTTTAGTTTTTGTTTCTCACCGGAACATATTTGATGAAGGCACTACAGTACCCCACCCTTTGTATTCGTTGTTTCAGTTACTTCAGCGGAGTTCATGTAGCACTGGGCCCCCTGATACACTGAAAGATGTGGGCCTTCATCAGTTAATATCGGAAGCCTACTTCCTGGCACTGAGTCACTTTCCTCCCGCTTGATTTGTAAGCAAGCGGTACCGATGACATGCGATGTCGGGAGCGTAGATGTTTTCAGCCGCATATATCCGTGATCGGAGTCAAGCATTACAATCCCTTTCGTTCTTTAAAATAAGTGTTGGCACAAGTTCAAAATCAGTCAAGTCTACACTATCAGGTGAGAACAGCAGTGGTGCCCCCGGTTGTGCGGAAAACAAAAAAAAATGCGTTCGCGAGGCACCTGCCTCAGCCGCAGCTGAGCCATGTCCATATGTCTCTCCAGCATTTAGAGGCAATCGGTTTTGTCACCGTCTGCTATATTGTCGCCGTCTGCTATATCCTCGCTGCAGGCTATACTTGAAAAAGTAAATGCTTCCGCATTTTGCAACATTTATGCCCTCAGTTCACTAGCCAGGCACGAGAGCAAGTTTGAATAGGGATCGCCTTCTGGTCCTTGTTGGTTAATTGCTTTGAGGTGAGATTTGGTTACGAGCAATGGGCTTGCACATTATTTCTGTTCTCTGTAGTATCGCGTTCTGCTGAGCGTCCATCTTCAGTAATTTATTCAACTGGGTGGTCTGAGGCTATTTTCTTCCCAGCATATGATATAGTCTGTTTTTTCCTTGCTTTCGAGGAGCCAGGACACAGTGGACTTCCTTAGAGTCACTCCCCTGGTTAGCAGGATTGCAAACAAAAAATAAACAAACAGCAGACACTGAAACGTTCCGAAAAACGTGAGGGGGTGACAACAAAGCAGACATAAAGCTGAAGCGGCAGTGAAAATAGAAAACACCACAACCGTTCAGAGACAAACGACCTTCGTTGGGACGTGGGTTGGCTGTAGCGGACAGGAAAAAGAGGAAGGCAGCACGGGAATGATCTCCACCGATAGTGCGCAACGGGAGTATAGATGGAACACCGGCAAACAATACACGGGCCACCTTTGTCCGGAGCAACGAAAGCAAATGGTGATGTGTTTCTGTGATGTGTACGCTGAGCTCAGAGCTAGACCGGAGGGGAACGTCATTAATCAGAAGAAGCATAAAAGGCAATGCTTCGAGAGTTCAGTGCCATGCTTTCGACTCCAGAAGAGGCGAGCGGTCTCAAGGTGCGATACCCTATATAATCTATCTTAGGAATAGGCTGTTGTCTTGACAATGAGTCAGCTGAAAGGCGCGGAGAAAACAATATGTTTCAGATATTTTTTGCTTCCAGAGGAATTAAAGCTGTTCAAAATAAAATAATCATGCTGAGAGGAAACAACGTGAGAGCGGACTCTTTGTGCTCGGTAGAGATAGCGGTTCATGAAATGGCATAATGGATCAGACACTTGGTAATTAACAGAGATAGTCAAACTGCTTACATAGCTAGGTTACAAGCAAGTAAAAATTTTAGTTAACGCAGCGATAATCATAAGCCGCCTTACTTTCCGCGCAGCGCTCGATAACGAGAAATTGCTTTTTCTCGTTTGTGATAAGCGCATTTGAGCTTTACACTGATGTAGCTGTCACGATCTTTACGCCTAGGAAAGAGAATTGTCCGCGCAATTTATATCGCTCAACCACTTAAGAAAATGCGTTGACCTTTGTGTCCCTAAGATGCTATCATGGTGCACGTATGAAGTAAGCTGCATCAAGATGAGAACTAATAGAGAGAGATGAAACATCAAAACATTCCAAATAAATGTTTCATGGTGTGCCTTGAACATGAAATATTATTTCGTAATGAATTATGTCATAATGGTTGGTTTGGTATATGTGGGCTTAACTTTAGCCCAAAGCGACTCGCACTTTGAGGGACGCCGTTAATAATATGTTTAATGATATTATGGTTAATAATATTATAAATACCAACTACCCCTTACCTCTTCGCTCATTCGGTATTCCCGTCCGCAACACTAGACAAGCCAGCAATGGCAATTTTAACCTTCCAATTTGCCATAATGCGTACGGAGAAAGACGAATAGAATTTACAGGAGCGAAAATTTGGAACTCATTGCCAATTGAAATGAAGCAAGCTAGGAATTTCAAACTGACATGCAAGAAACATTTTTTGGGAATGGAAGCAAGGCTACAAAGTTAGTTTTTCTTCAATGTGTTTGTGATTGCTGTCCTATATGTTATTTTGTATTGGACCGCTTACTAGCCTCATTGGCTATCGGTCCAAATATCTGTGTATACATTTTGTTTGTGTTACTCAATAAAGACTTCTTGACTTGAAGGGCTCCGGAGTCTTCGACCACCAAGGGTTCTTTAATGTGCATTGACATAGCACAGTACACGGGTCTCTAGAATTTCACTGTAATCGAAATTCGACCGCTACAGTGGGTTTTCTAGAGAGAACCATAGGCATCCGAATATACCACGCTATACTGAAGTGTAGCTTTTGCAGCTAATGTGGCAAAAATGAACAAATGTTAGTTTGTCTAGAGGAAAAACAAAAGGTGAAAGCTCTAACGTTCACTCCTGAAACTTCGCAGCCCACTCAATTCTCACATGTAACTTATTATTGGGAACGTATTATTCGTGTTAGTGATCGCCGCGGCGTCGCGGCGAACACAGCGGCGTTACCAACCAGCTTCGCTAGCCACTGCGCGAGAGCACTAAGCTATCGCCTTTTTTTCGACATGATTTCATTGCCATGAAACAATGGTCAGTATGCTTGAACAATGTACAAACCATAAAGAAAAAATCGCAAATGAACACAATGCATGATACGACACTCTTAAGCAAGGACACAATAAAACCAAGCTAAGGAAGAACATAATACTAGGAGTGGTTTCCGCTCTGGTTCAGACTTAGTCTGGGCATAAAATTTCTCTAGTTGAACAATCATTCTGCTGAAGTGGTCCCTTGTTCAAACAAATTCACAATGCCGGCCCATCAAGCGCGTTTTCCTGAGGTTGTGTACAGTGGTGAGCAGCCCTGTCTAGAGCACGCCGACGGTGCTCTGCAGAGCAAGCCAGCGGCATCTAATGTTAGGCTCTGCGTTTGAGTTATGCGTCTCGTGCGCATGCGCGGCAAAAACAAAGGGACTCCTGCTCATCGCTTCTTTGTCAAGCCCCCACCTTGCGAGTTCATTTCGTGCCGCCAGGGCCACGCTGCCTGCATTTGTGACGCTGTGACGGTGGCGTCGGCATGCCGCTGTGTTCCACGAGTGTAACGAGACGGCCAGGAAAGCAAGCGCGAATGATAGCGGATGATCGCACGTTTCTGCATTCAAGTTCCTAGATCTTTACTGATGTCAAATGCAGTGTCCCTTGTAGCTGATAACACAGCGCAAAGACACGCGGTCAAACAATACACCTGCAACGCTTCGTGCGTGGTGGTAACGCACCGACCATATACGGACAAAACGAAAACAGACAACAAATAGCCAACTAAGCCCCATTCTCGCACTCTTAGCCTGGTGCGTGTTTGAAACGCGCTATCATCCGCTCTCACTTGCTTTTGAAGCGCGCGATCACCCGATATCGCTTGCACTTGCTTGCGTAGGTGCCTTGCGATTCGTGCGAAACGCGTTGGTTTTCCGGCCGCTATTACAAAATATTCAGCGCGGCCCTGGCGGCGTGCAGCGCAAGAACTGAGAGGAAACGAGGCCGAGAACCCACGAGCAGGCACCGTTTTATTTTTGCCGCGCATGCGCACGGGACACATATTTCAAACCCAGAGCCTAACGTTAGACGGCGCTGACTCACTCCGCAGAGCACCGTCGGCGCGCTCTAGACAAGGCTGCTCACCACTGTACTTCACCAACAAATGGCAGTGCAGTGAAATATCACACAGAGTGCGTTGTCAAATTAAGTCCTTATATTCACTGTTCATTGCAAGTTATCCCTAACTGTGCATTAGCACCTTAGCAATCGATGAAACAATGCTGAGTTTTTCTCGAGCATCACGAAGCCGGCCATTTACCGTAGACACAAAACGGCCCTTTTTTATAACCATGTTTTAACGGGAAATGTAAGGCTAAGTAGCTTCTAGAAAAATGTCTTGGTACACAGCGAAAGGGGCATTTAACGTACTCCTTTCAGTCGGTCATGTCCGGGTAAACCAAAAAACATATAATGGTACATGGGTAGTGGGAAGAACATGTGAATTCAATACTTGTACAACCATTTCCTGAACACTGAAAACGGGAGCAAAGAAGAGAAAAAAGACAAGCAAGAAACGAAGAGCTAAATACACCTCAAGCATGAATCCCTACAAACACGGACGATCATAGACTTTCGAAGACACAGTGAGGTTTGGTAAAACATAAACTAAATTATCTTGCAAGAATGCATGGACTATTGTGTGTCTAATGTCACGGAATACATGAAACATGGTTTCGTGTTTTTTTTCGTGACGACGATGATTGTATGAATGTGACGCACCGTTGTAATAAACCTTTTGAGTTCCGCGCTCTGTCCTGTTGGTTTCTTCCTCGTCCTTTGTCTTTTTGCGCGGTTTCGAGTTGCATTCTACTACTACTCACCAATTAGCACGCCTCTCTTTTTTATACTTTATGACCCAGCGCTCACGTTCATTCGGGTCCATAAAAAATTACTTTGTACTCTAAGGAAATGTAGCGCCTGCTCTGGTCAAGCACCTCGTTGGCGAATGTTTGCAGAATAAACCTCTCTGGCTAGTTTGTGAAAAAAAAACTCCAAAGTGGACCTCCCATCGCTTCATCGGAAGGGTGCATTTTTTAAGACGTCCAAGATGGCATTCGAGAACTCCACTGCCCTGAAAAAACTTAGATGTTTCCTTGTGTTCGAGCATGAGAAGAAAACTGGTTTACAATATTTCAATGCAAAAGCTCAGCTGCCGTGCAACTCGATGCGTCTTTGATTTTTGCTGTGGTGCAGTCCCATCGACAAAATACCAACTAAGCTCATTTGTGTCCGTTCACTTCCTTATTGAGGGAAGATTTACATGATAAAAACACTAATTGTTCATCATAAATTAATAATCAAAAGATTTATAAGGGATTATTATAATTATTACATATTAGGCTTTCATCTTTTGATAATAGATGCACTGCCAGACCTTACAGAGCAATAGAAAGATACAAATCAGATCTTCCATCTTGTTTTCTTTTTTGGCCTAGAGCGAGTTATGGTGGCTGATGTTCCTTTACTTTTGTTTATGAATGGCAAACGAAAGCGAGAACACGCTCCTAGTTACCTCTTTTCCTAGCTGCAATTGCTTCGTTACCCAACTCTCGTTTCACATAACAATAGTTCCATAACTTCCGGAATGTTTCCGGACGGACGAGGTCCCCGCATTCATCATATCACGAGTAAACATGCTGTACGCTTGCGCTTTAGAGAAAAAATAAGTGATGTACAGACAAATTTATTGCCACGAACCTTCTTTTCACATACCGGCTGTTCATTTGAGGAGAATGATGTTGATGTTGTGTTGGGTTAAATGGCACATAGGCAGTTAAGGCCATCATGCGCCAAGCTCAAGGTATAGGAAAATTTTTGAGCAGAATTTTTAGGGATATGAAAATTCATTGGTGGTGTTGAGGGTCTAAAACGTTTGCAATAGAGGAGAAAATTTAGAAATGGCTAAAGGTAAAACCCTTCAAGGAGTTCAGGCAGCCTCAGCGCCCATCCTTGGCTGGGCAAGGGTCTCGAGGCTCCCAACCAACGAAATAGAGACCTCAGCCTTCTTCTCCCTAATGAAAAGTGGCTGGGGTGTAACAAAGATCAAGCGAAACGGTGGGCTAGCATTCACAGTTTTTGAAGAAAACATGTTGTCTCTAGAAAGCTCAAAACATAAGGGTTCTATTTGTAATAAAACACGCTACAGCACATTTTTCTTGATTTTCCAAGTTTTGAGCATGACCATAAATGTGGTTGACTGAGTTCACCTCCACATTCTTAGCATATGAATTTGACTGGTTTTGTGAACAGAAAATAATGTGTTAGGTGGGTGCATCCTTTGCGAAGACGCAATACGATTACTTCTATGAAATATTTCTGATACCAGCATGATTTCCATTCTCACAAAACAAGATTTACTGAGAGGGTTTGTTGTTTGCTTTGTTTTCCCAAGCTTCTTGCCATTTATCTTTCAACCTAGTGTGTAATAACTGCATGCAGTGTCTATGGGGCATGTTGACTTTCTTGATATCACCGCTAAAAGCATGTTAAGTGAAGCGTATGCGTCTGCTCTCTCATTTCTCTCTATCGCGACGTGGCTCGGCCTCCAGCAGAATCTTATTCTGTAACCTTGTGCTGCGATTTTTTCTATGTTGTGTATTGTGCTTTTCACTAGGGGTCAACTGCATTTCTAGGTTGGAGTGCATGAAGTAGGCTCAGTGAGTGTGTGTGAATTATACTGTTGCAAATATTGTAATTCATTATTCTGCTCACAGCTACACACACAGAAAAACATTCAGCGGTGCACATTGATGCACAAATCGACAGTCATGCTATTTTTTTCCAAATTTTCTTATACTGCAGAACTTCCGACATAATTTCTTCATTTTTAGACATCTGTGTAAAATCCTGTGCAGCTTGTCTATTTTTCTTTAAAGGGGCTCCGAAAGCGGCTCTAATAAAGCTGCGGTGTGCCTGGTATACTAAAGCGTGGCAGTTCCCAAATATTTTCCTTCCAGCAAGCATTTCTTTAATGCGCTTTGTAGAAGCTGAGTTACGTGCAGTCAGATTTTGAATTTCAGCGTCTTCGCGCCTTTCCCTCTCCGCTCGTAACTTTTTGCACGCTGGAAGGTCGGCGTTCCTCCGCCAGCCCCACCTCAGCAGGCGCAGCTTCCTGACCTGCCGGAGCTACGCGACTTATTGGCCGTGGCCATGGTAGCGTCCTGAAGTCTCAGAGTCAGTAGCCATCTCCAAAAATGTATACGCAGGTGCGAGTGACGGAAAAGGGTGCGAGCATGAAAATGTAGCCGGGAAGGGCTCGCCAACCTTCGCGCGTGATTGTGGGTCTTCTTCTGAGCGTCGAAGTGTATTATTGTAGGGAGGGCTATACTACGGCAGCCGCTTTGCGAGGTCAGCGTGGGCGCACTTGAGCGGTGGTCGCACCGGGGACTCGAGCCGTTGCCTAGCAGCCGCAACAGCTGGCAGCCGTCGCTCGCTCGACCAGCTGTACGCATGTGCGTGACGTCTTAGCAGTGCCGACGCCGCGGCGCGTCGACGAAACCGAGTTGCAAGTTGCAACAACTGTGCGCATGCGCCGTAGGAAGGAGAGGGGTTGGCGCAGCTGTATATATAGAACGCCGCTCAGCGGAGCCGTCGGTGGAGATGGCATAGACACTGAAAGAAGCCAGGCTTCGCCGTCGGAATGAAACCAAGAGGAGGCCGCTAGCCGAAGAAATCGAGGAAGAGCGTGCAAAGCGTCTCGATACGCGGCGCAAGGAAGACGTGGCTAGACGGGCCCGCTTAGCCTCCGACAGTGCATCCACAACGGTAGGGGACGAAGAATCGAGTTCTGCGTCTCTGAAAGAAGGGAGGCATATGAGGCGAAACAAAACGAACAAGCTCTCGCTATTATACCAGGTTGAACCAGAGATAAACCACTGTATAATTTTTTGGCTCAGGTTCTCCTGACAACACAGTGCACAGATTGAACGAGTTGATCTGCTCTCCTCAAGAGGTGTTTCAGAGGCCATTTAAGAGCCAGATATTCCGGTAGTATGCGTTCATGTGGCATTTGGTTTTTCCGAAGGTGTGCTAACGTGAAGTGTCTTGGGACCTGCCCCGCCGTCCCCTTTCTTTGCTTTCCCTCGATGCACTCTGCGGCAACAGCATAGCCTCTATGAGGGGTGAGCCACGTGACTCTCTGGTTAGTTACCTTAACTAACAAGAGAGGGCGCCGGCATCGCAGCGCCACAGACGGCATGATTGCTGCGAGCGCGCGGGAACGAGCACCACTCTCTTGGGCTGGGACGTGTCGCCCGCAGCGCTCCGCTCTCCGCTAGCGGGGCGAGGCCTGGTGGGAAGGATCGTTCTCCCGCATCTTGCCCCGTCCGGCCGCGGAGTACCCCTGCCCTAGCGTGGACGAATATTCGCTCGTAACATTGCTGGTGAGTCGGATCCCGTCGGACTCCGTCGATTTCTTAGCGTGTTTGTTGCTAGCTGGTGTTGTTGTTGCAGCAATAAATGCCTTGTTTTTGTCAGCCAGAGTGTTGTTCTTTTCTTCCCCCAAATCAAGGCCAGCCTTTGTCGGCGTGCGCTAGATAGCGTACGTGATCAAGGGGTGGGGTCCGGGCGGTATTGACCTTTCTCAGCCGCAATTAAACAGAGGCAAACGTATATCCCCCAGTTAAAACCCGACAAACCACACACACAGGGTAGGCTGAACCACAGTGGCTGTAGATTGCGCATTCGGGAAATATCAGGTAGTGCATCTAGTAATCCTAAATGATTACATTTATTTTTCAAGGGCAATAAAAGAGGTGTTATTGATCGGGGCTTAATATTGAAGAGAGTGTTGGAAGGGCACTTTGTGCCTATACACTTACAGAGGTGTTTCGGTAGAGACTTAACTTTTTGTGCATATACGCATATAAGCATTGTTCCCCTGTCTGTGAGGGCTGGTTCATCTGTTTCCACGCAAAGACTGTTCACGGGGGATGGTCTGTATGAACCAGTTGAGAGACGAACTTAATTGCATTTTTCTTCAAATTTACGAGGTTCTCCTGTGTAGAGTAGCTGCGGAATTTACCCCAAGCTTTATTTCGTTGTTTTTTGCTTCTTGCAGTGTCTTGTTCCCCACACTTTTTGTTTTGTCGTGCCACTCCTGGAGACAGGAATAGCAAATGTGCGGCAGTTGTGATAAAATCAGTGAACTTTTTATTTATCTTATCGATGCTTAAATTTTATTCAACTAATTTTTCTACTGTGGCTTTTGCCCCAAAATGTGCCAGTCTGCTGGTGGTTTTCTTGGGATGATTTCCGGTGCAGATGTTAAACTGATTATTACGCGGAGGGGACCGCTGCCATATGAGTTGGCGATGATATGCTGTATAAAATCGCTAACAACAGACAGGGAACTGAAGAAGAAATCTAAATCGCTCACTTTTTCAAGATTCGAGAGCAGTATGTAGCTTTACAATATGTGGGCTACTTTCAAGTGAAGCTCGAGGTATACGCACCACACTGTTATAGTTTGATGTGTAAGCAGAGTGGCTGCTAAAGACTTTAATTTATTAGTAAGTTTAACTTCACGGGCTGCTCTACCACTTTGCACGACGATGGTTACCCCTCCCCATAGCCTGCTTACATGCTGTCGGTCATGGCAGAATACCTTATATTTTTTAGTACAATTGCATGCCGTGGATTAAGGTAAGTTTCTAGTAGGCGCAATGCAACATTGGGGAACGAAGTTAAGGCGTCCTTTATGTCACTTAGTTCATTTAAAAGTCCCCTGAGGTTCCAATGTATTATGGATGCCATCTTTTTTATATATGTGGGGTGGCAAACATTGGCTTCGTGATTCAGGACTTGTCTCTTTTTTTTCGATCCAGGGACACCCGCCGTCCTTGAGACGTCAACGGCACGCAGGAAACCAGGCTCGTGTCTGTGACATATCTTTGTGTCATATTTCGCCGCGTGGGCAAAGGTCTTGACGGCCGCTCCCAGGAGAGGCGGCACGGCCTGTTTTGGAGGTGGTGGACTAGCCTTCGCAATTTTTGAAAAGGGCGAGGATGGCCCCGCCAAAGCTCCACTGCGTGTATTCTTGGCAGGTGCCAGAGGCCGGTGTTATTGATCACCCCGTTACACCACATCGGCGAAGTTTGTGTGTAGGATTGGAGAAAAGATGCTGTCCATGCTTATACGTGTAATTGCTTCTTTGAATGAAATATTGTCTTTTGTTTTCAGAGTTATTCATTAATTTTCTGTCTTCCACGCTGGGCAAGACCTCTAGTAGGCAAGGTGCATCAGTTCACAGTCAGAGCAGCGGAATGCAGCATCGCAGTTTTCAGAGGCAGGTACCTCTGAAGAAAATTTTGCGCAGGTTTTGTGGCCGCGGCAGCTCTGGGAGCCATGGCCAAATCTTTGGAATCTGAGCCAAGGTCTCGGGTTCGGAATGTACGGGCGTACTGCCATCTTAGTGTACTCCACTTCAATAGAGTCAGGGAGGGAGCAAGAAGTGATCGTCTGTATCAGGTGCTTCTTAGAGATTTCGTTGTCATATTTTCTTATTTTGATTCTTTCTACTTTGATGATATTAAAACCTGCAAGACCGTCCAGCATATCCTCCTCGGCGAGATGTACGGTGTAACGGTGGTGTAACGGAGACACGAAAGTCCACAAATTACAGAATATTTGAATCTGCGGTACTCGAGCTTTATCACGGATATCCAGGAACCAGTCTCCGCTAGCTACCTTGGTCTCTTCGCAAACAGAGTGCAAGGCTTCTTTCAGACATCTCGAAACTATAGGGATATGTCGAACAGAATCGGGATATTTTCCTTCCTGTTTTTTCTGGATCTTAAGTGGATGACAAGGTATTCCGGCAAGACGTCTTTTGTTTCTGGAATAACTGTTTCGTTACATCGGCCCACCATCCTTTGAAAGGTTTATCTCTTCATCAAACAGTGTTAGCCATAGAAAATATGTTTTTCGGCTACGGTGCCAGCCACCCACTACAGAGCCCAACGAGGGAACGGCGTGGTAACTTGCAAGCAAGCCCTGCTCACGCCAGTTGTACACCTCAACTATAACCAAATATGATGCAATTCAAGGTAGTTGCCCACACAAGATTAACCCTCGCCGCTAGGAAAAAAGGAAAAAAAAACGAAGAAGAGAATAGGAGACAGGACAGCTGTGAGAAAGAAGGTAGGAAAGTGAAACATTGAAGGGAAGCTAGGAAATTGCGACTGCCGATTTCCCTCGGTCGTGTCAGGCAGGAGGTACTTTCTACATAAAGCTGGGGCCACAGTGGTTTGCTGCCTCTGCCGAGGAGCATTAAAAGTCCAAACGCTCGTCATCGGCTCAACCATCAGGATCTCTTTTTCCATAAACACGGCTGAGCCATGCACGACTAAGCGCGGGTGCTCGGGTCCGTGGTGGCACACTGCTCACCATTATCCCCCTACGGAGATGTCTGTGCGTATGCTCGGGAACCCATGGTGTCGCAACTCACCAACATCTGCATGAAGCAGAAGCCGTTGCGGGGATTAGAAAGATGAGAGACTTTACTGATGCTACATGCTGAGGCGCTACATTGCCGTTTATACGCAGTTTGTAATTCCTGCCGCTTCCTGGCAAGTACTAAGGCTTACACAAAAATAGTAACAATAAAGTTAGCTGAGCACTTTAAATGTGAAGCACGATAGTGCTGCCAAAGATCGAACTCATAGTTCACGAGCCGCGGCTTTCTTTCACATCGGTTATGTTTGTTTCATTGCTGCTCTTTGCGGCTTCTCTGAAGTTCTAGTAGTCAAAGTGCTATGGAAAATACTAATTGATGCTACCGTCTCTTCAGGGCGAACACACAGATTGTTCACTTTAGCAAACACGTGAATAGACATGGTACGTTAGTAGGAAAAACTTGCGCTCTTATGAACCTAGCAGCGTCGTTAGCATCATTAGGTCGGTACGTCACTCAAGGACAAACTCCTTCCACGGACCTCCACCTAGCCCTGCCCAGCGTCAGATAAAGCCACTCTATCCCTTGTAATTTCTCTGGCTTCATTTCTTCACATGGCGCTGTACCGTCATAGCTAGGTGTTTTATCGTTTCAGACCACCACCGTTTATTTTATCTCCGAAATAAATGTCTCGGCCTTCTCTATTTCGTCTTCTTGATAGTGCTTGGGTATTATTAGCTCGTATTTGTTTCCTAATACATGCCGCCGACATCTCCTGATTGACGTTACCAATACTGCTTTTGGTTATTGGGCTATTTGGGCTGTCCACCATATCATTTCATTCTATTTTACCACCTTCTTTGATTGAGCATTGTGAAACTAGTGGAGCTTGCGGCTTGTTTGACTGTTCATCTACTGCACGATGTCGGTGCACGCTGAATAACTCCACGTGGACTGTAGATCCGCAGCCCTCCACTACGGAGTCCATCCTGACTCATGCGCATTTTTGGACATTAAACCTAACACGCCATGTCAAGGCAACCCTGTGTCCATCATGTTTTGAGCGCGAAAGTAACAAGCCTGCTTCGATCATTTCTGCGGATGTCTGCGCAGACTGATGATCATGCGCGTCCCAGTGAGCGACTATTCCACCTACTCGGGTCTAAAGTGATCGTCTTGCTTCAGCGAAGCCAACGAGACCTCAGTTGTACTCTATTTGTACACTTTCTTCCCTCTCACTGCTACTCGCAGGCTACAGGTTGCTGCCGTCCTTCTATTTAAGGCAAATGCAAGTCTGCTGCAGGAGGAAGCCAGGAAGCTAGCAGCTTCGACATTCCGAGATTGGTGCTTTTGCCGGGTACACCACCGTTACTTTCTACTTGCGGGCATTCACTCAGTTTTTTTTTCTTGTTGAAGCAAGCTCTCACTATTCTGCCGATTAAAAATGAGCCGAAGATTCCCTCACCTACACAAGATGAACCTTACAGCGGCCACTATTTCGAAGGCACATAAAATCTCTTAAACAGGTGTTCGAAAATGCCACCCAGCGCGAGTATTCAAGCGAGACATGAGAAGACGGTGAAAATTAAAGACTTGTCTCTAATCCATTTCCCACAGGTAGATAGAAGCCACGTATTGGGGGATCCATTTTCACTATCTTCTGTAAACAAAGATTCTTGATTTCACGGCTCACAAAGGCGGTTATCTAGGGGCTACCAAACAAAAAGCAATGCCTGTCACTGATCGCTATTTGCACACCCCTATTTCTGTTTACGCTCGTTATGCAAACTTTGAAGGCGTTCTTTTCATAGTATAAAAATTGCATGACTCTTGCTTTTCACTTATTTATTTTTTTAAAATACCCTCAAGGCCATATGGCATTATAGAAAGGAGTGATAATAGAAATTAACAAAACATAAATTTGAGCATAATATCACAGAAGGTTGCTAGGAATACAATATTAGCTAACGCATCTTGAAACAAACTTTGATCATTAATTAGTGCCACTCGTGCGGGAAGGTGATTCCACTCGTCGGATGACCGGGGTAAAAACGAATGAAAGTAGGTTTTCGTTCTGCAGGATTGTATTCCAACCTTGTGGACGTTATACATCCGTGGTGACATGTACTGTGGGGGAGAAATAAGCTATTCACACTGGTAAGCATGGTGAAAAAGTTTATAAAGAAGGCGAAGACGAAGTGCTCGACGACGGGACGCAAGGGATGGCAGAACGTGACTTGCTTTCATGCTTTGTTATGCTTGGAGAGAATGAATCGAGCAGCTGAATCTTGGACCATCTCAAGTGAGTGCGTTAACTTCTGGTGGTAAGGATCCCATATTGATGCTGGGTATTCAAGTTTAGGTAAAATTAGTGTTTTGTTCAGTAAAAGCTTCAGAGATGAAGGTGCTTTACCAAAGTTACGGAGAAGATATTCAAGTGTTTTGTTGGCGTTGATAACGACACGTGTAATGGAGCAGTCCAGGTAAGGTCATTAGTAATGTGATCACCAAGGTATTTATAAGAGTGCCCAGAGTCCAGAGACAAGCCGGCCGTTAAGGTGATAAGAGCGCAAGTTATTAGTCACCTGAGAACAAGCATGACTTTGCACTTGTTAACATTAAGCTCCTTTAGCCAAGATTTAGACCAGGTTGAGTTGGAGTCGAGGTGGGACTGAAGCATCAGTATGGCACCATCGATTGATATTTCGCTCAATTGTACGCAGTCGTCGGCGAATCGGTGAATGTGAGATAAAATGCAGAGGCGTAGTTCGTTAGTCTAAAAAAGGAAACGCAGCGGGCCGATCACAGAGCATCGCGGAACACAGGAGTGAACCATACTCGGATCTGAGGTGAGGTCATTAATGGAAACGAACTGTTGACGGTTTGTAAGAAAAGATTCAAGCTAGAATAGAATCTTTGGGCCCAGGTTAAGTTGTTGCGGTTTGTATAGCAGTAAGCTACGACATACCTTACCAAACGCTTTCGCGAAATCTATGAACACGCCGTCAGCTAGTGAATTACGATCAAGAATAAGATGCAACTTGTTAGTAAAGAATACAAGTTGGGATTCACAAGAATATGATTTTTGGAATCCGTGTTGAAATCGCGAGAAGAAAGAGTTCGATTGTAGGAAGTTAGCTAGATGAGAAAACAGGACGTGTTCAAGAAGTTTACAAGGAATACTGGTGAGAGAAATTTGCCGTATGTTTAGTGGAGAATGCTTGCTACTTGATTTGTGGCTTGTAATCACCTTCCCCACCTTCCATGCGGCAGGTAGCGAACCCTCGTCAAGTGACTGCTGAAAAATTTTTGTTAGTATCACGGAAGAATAAACATTTGTATTTTTAGGAACTTGGCATCTATTAAGTCGCAGCCTGGAGCAGTGGATGTTTTTAGTGAGTTTATCAGTTTTGCAACACCATCAAGGTCTATAGTGACAAGATACATGGCCGTATAATCGAATGACACTGTGCTAGGAAGCGGGGGATCGGTGGTGATAGAAAAATTGGAATTGGAAACGTCGTTTAACACGGAAGCTTGCAGTTCGGGGGAATGGTAGTTGCAGAATTGTCAGCAAGAGATATGCTTTTGCTATCAGTCGGGTTGATGTTGCGCCAAAACTTTTGCGGATCAATGCATAGCATGGACAGAAGGGTAACGTGTAAAAATGTGTCCTTCGCCTGTTCCACCGCTGTAATGTAATCACGTGAAGCGGTTTTATAAGCATTCCATCGGTCACATTTAGAAGAATGTTTTGCAAGTTTGTACATACGCTTTTTCGTGCTAGACAACCGATTGATATTAGTGTTGTACCAGGGAGCTGTGCTGTTGGATGTAAGTATATGGGTTGGTTTGTACTTATATGCCAAGTACTTAGTTTTCGGCACGAAGAAATCCCAATTCGATCGAACGCTGTGATGGATGAAGCCGTCCACGAAGGTGTCCAGAAATACACGCATCTCACTTTTTATGGCGTCAAATTTGGCCTTAATTTAGTAGTAAATTGTTTCCGTTTTCTTGACATTTTTCGGCTGTGAGATGCAAATAATTCCAAAGGGTATGATGGTATGGTCGCTCAGCCATGGCAAGTAAGTAATGTTCGAAAGAAAAGAAGGTTGCGTTGTAAGTACTTCGTCAACCGTATTTGAAATAAAACCTGTAATTCTTGTAGCTTCTTTTACAAGCTGTGGAAGAGAGAAGACAGAGCATAAGTCAAGGAAGTCTTAAGCTAGTGTAGAGCAGGGATTAATGGTAATGGGGCCATTGTCCCATGCAATGTTTGGATATTGATGTCGCCAAGCAGGAACACAGGCGATGGAGGGTGCCGAGATGTAGCAAGATTGATAGCATCATGCAGTTCGTTCACGAAGTTAGAAGAGTTGGATGGAGGACGGTAACAAACTCCAATCCGAAGTTTCTGGTTATTAAAAACGATGTTAGCCCACATTAACTCAAAGGAACTGGGAAATTGTATGCTTTGTGAGTGTAAGTCTTGATTAATTGCTAAGGCAACACCACTTCCCTCTCTAGTAGTACGGTCACAACGATGAAAGGAAAAGCTGCGGGATGTCGGGAAGAGTTTCCAGTCGTTAACTTGATTTCGAAGCCAGGCCTCAGTTACCACAATAATGTAGTCGTTAATAGCATTGATTTCACAGGCTAGTTCATTACGCTTGTTAAGAATGTTACGTATATTACAAAACAATGCCTGTATATTTAACTGGCGTGTTTCACTTCCCCTCCCGTTTTTCTAGCCTGTTTTTTCAGTTTGCTCCCGTTTGCCGTTGTGCTATCAGTGACAGCTATATAATGATGCGGCGCTCCGCCATGGAAAGCATCCCAAGGTGCTGCTTTGGATTGCCGCTATGACAGCAGCCCCAACTTCCCTTCAAGCAGTACACCTTTTCACTGCTAACATCGAGAGGCTGCGTTGCTCTCCAAGCTTCTCCTTTTCTTGCCGCAGGACCAGAACTACGCCGCCACTTTCTTTCTAATCGATACGTCTCATACAATAATTAGTTTTTCTTCCGAGCGTCATCCATAACTCACTGATGAAAACACCCAATCTCAATCAGGAAACAGCTTAATGAAGTTTGCTTCCCATTTTCATCAGGCTACAACGTACATACTCGTAAAACGACATGAACGCTGCACTCTGCGCTAACGGATCACAAACGGTTCAGCTGTGGAAGTGAATCAGTGAAGAAGAGGGCTAGACAGACATATAGTAGAGTGAGCCATAAAAAGAATTAAAAATAATAGTGCCCAGTCCACACCGTGAGAAGCAGCTATAGAACTGTTCAGCCAAGTGGGCGGTTCACGGCCCCTCGCGATCCCAAAGACCACTCCCGGATCCCAAAGACCACGCTGCACCGCCAGTAACTTCTAAACGATAATCACTCAGTCATTTCAAGGTGAAGACGTTTGAATCGAAAGGTGACAAAATTTTAAACGCAATTTTCTCAGCTAAACGTGTCGTTTTTTCTCCCGTATAAGTGGATAAGTACTCAGGAAGAGCCATAGAATTGTTTTTTAGTAATAACGGTAATTTGATGGGGTTTCCTTGTGTATCCATTTACGTTTTATATAAAGGCACAGCAGACGCTTCTTCCTGGTACCGTTGAATTTTAAATCCTGCAGATTGGCTGAGATGGCGCAAACATTTTTTGAGGCAATAATCTTGAAGCTCGCGAAAAATTCTAAGCTGAGACACAGGCAGAGAATACAGGCTTCTTCCAGCGGTGTTTTCGTCTTCTTGTTTAGGAATTGGTTTCCACTGGGAAGTTAAAGCCTTCTACCCTAAACCACCATCTCTGCATGGTAATTTGTAAATAAGTATATCATTCTCTTCTGTTTTATATTTATAATGTCATGATTGTTGCATATACCCATCTAAAAATGTACTTCCCATAAGCATAAATTCTCAGCGTAGAGGAGTTCGCCGAAAACAATGAAAACTGCTCTCGGCGACAGTGAGCATACCTCGCTCAGTTCATCGAACTTCAGGTGTGATGATTTTTGTGACATAATAACAAAAACAGCATTTCTTGCGGAGTTTGAGGCTGCCAAAAAGAGATTGAGCGTTTCCAGAGCACGTCAGTTACACGTTCGGCGCGGGAGGCCGCTCGTTGCTGAGATTTACGCCTCCAGAGACGCATGCACTGAGGTCGTAAGAAACTCGGGTCATTTGTGCTTAGAGGCAGAGTCAGCTGACGTAAATCGCTGGCAAGGCGAACAACACCTCGCACTGTAGATCACAGAATCCGTCTCGCAGAACGCCTCACGAGACGGCCGAGTGCATCCGGCGTCATATGTGAGGTCGGTAGCAGTGAATGAAGGGCAAGAAATCAAACAGAAAAAGAGAGGCTGCCATCCCCGACGCCGTTTGTCGCAGCTGGCGCCTCCGACTTCGTCAACGGACGCGACTTGCACTGACAGCACAGAGAAAGAGAGGGCGCGCCCACCTTCTCTGACAGCTTTCTCTCCACGACGACTGAAAAGGGACAGGGAATGTCACCTCTGTTTCTTTCTCCCACGGTGTTTGTCCGAGGTGCAGAGCCTCGCCGAGTTGCTCTCCACTTCCAGAAGAGTGTAGTCGGTGTCATTCTTGCTCTATTTTCAGCATAGAAAGGAACAAAAATTAGGGTCAAACCAGTGTGAAGGTTAATAGGTCAAATTTTAGGCGCTCCACAAGCGAATCGGTCGATATATTTCTGTAGTCATTTCCACGGTAAATTTCTCACCCCCATAACCTGGTGGTGCCATCCTTCTTCACCCTGAGGTAAGTTTTTCACAAAACAGTGAATTTAAACTGCCTTAACCCTTCGAGAGCGAATTAGGTTCGTGCATAGCTTTCTCACTTTATAAAAAAAGAGCGTACAGCGTATTTCACATAAAACTTTACAAAATTAATGAAAATAGGCTATGTGAATTAGGAGGGCGCTTTTTTTGGCATAGCATTGTCTGCGGTGTAGTATATCAGAATACAGATAAGACGTCCTCAGTGTTTGGCTATTTAGACGACTTACGTGCACTGAAATGGTTGGTTTGTTTGCAAACTTCTCGAAAGCGCCTGTAGTATGGCGCGATGTAGCTAAATTTTTTTCGGCCATAGCGCCGACGAGTAAGCATGTTTTCGAGGTTTTAAAAATTAATTCGGCTCTTACTTACGGTGGGCTATGCGCCTCTCAATAATTAGGAAGCCTAAAGGAATAGTTAAAAAATTAACCATTCACTATTAGTTTACCATCTGGCTAGTTAGCACGTCTTAGCTGTGCTCTGATTTACTGCACCACTGACAATGCTATGCCAAAAAATGCGCTCTTCTAACTCAAAAAGCCTGCTTTTAAAAAAATTTGTAAAATCTTAGGTGAAATATCCTGTATGTAGCTTAATGTTTCCAAGTAGGCTTCCAAGTAGAATGTAGTGATACTGATTGATCATGGGGGACATTAAGCGGTGAGCACATGCTGTATTAGCCAAACTCAGCTGGTTACGGGTTGTTTGTGTAGTTATTTCGTCAGCATGCCCCATTCTGGAGCACAAGCAACTGAATTCATAGGTAGTATCAGCAACAAATGCAATCGAAACGCCAGCAGCAAAATTATATCTGAGTTAGCACAAGCTGAATTCTAAGGCACGTTAATTTTCTTCCAAAGCGTGAAGGCTGTCCTTTAGAAAAGTTATTAAACGTCGGTTGTTTTTCTTCTTCCAGAGCCAATATGTTTGTGTTTTACTTCGTATTTCAATTCTCTGGTTCTTTCTTTAGTTTGATAGCACATCGGTACATGCAAGGAGATCTACATTGACATTTTTCTTTGCAGGGATTCCTACCCCAGGCAGCACAGGTAATTGGCCCAATATTCAATTTAATTCAATTCATTTTATTTTACCAGAAGTTAGGAAGGATATCTGGGCTAAAAGCTGTGAAATAACAGCTTGACATGGCCCAGACAACCTCTACAAGACAGTGCCGACATAGTTATTAACAATAGTTAAGAGAAACAATGGAAAGATCTAGAATAGCAGATACTATACAATATTAACTTTGAGTAGTATTCAAAACACAAACAAGCTTAGTTTCTAAATATTATCAGAAATAACCCAAGAATACATCATACATACATATTTGAATAAAACTGTAGATTTGTACAATCATAACTGAAATCAAGATAGCATACAGGTACGAGAAATAATAGGTCAGTGAAGCAAACATATATCAGAAACGCGACTACTTATCGTTTGGAAAAAGATTCTTGAAGCTGTTTAAATGAAATTATCTTGGCATATTGAGGCTGATTTAGTATTTGTGGGAGGTTGTGCTGCAATGACTGAAATTTGTAGATTGTGCGGAAATGCGGAATATGCCATAATTCAGTACTACGAGTAGGTATAACTGTTTTTTTGGGTGTAAGGCTTGCAGTTTGTACCAAAAAATTCTTCTGCTGAGTAGTTGAGAAGAAGAAAGAGCGTAAAATACGGAAATCATATATGTTATTAGCTCTGACGATTTTGTATGAGGGAAATAGCATTTGGGTCGAGTGTAGGAACGAAACATTGGCAATATAGCGAATGGCCTTTTTTGTAGTGCAAGTATTTTTTGAATGTTTGTTTTTGTTGTGGTAAGCCAAATAAGGCTACAGTAATTTAAATGAGATGAAAATAGAGCGTAATATTTTTGCAGCTTTATTGTAACAGGATGTCTTCGCATTAGCCCTTTCTAGCACCAGCCTTTGCCAATACATGCCCAGTATTGGGCCAATTACCTGAGCTGCTTGAGACCAGGACATTTGATACTATGCACTTGAGTTGTTTCTATGCGTATGAGTTCGAGGTTTCACCTTAAAAGACACCAGATTCTTTAAACCACTATCTGCACCTGCGCCTTCGACTCGAGTCTTTCTAGAATTCATAAACATTCAATGCCTGTGCTCCATCCCCATTATTCCCCACTTTCCGTTCTTTCATAGTATTCTTCCCATGTGAACCGCCGCATTAGATAAATTGCTACGTTCGAGACATCAAAGTCAAATTCCTGCTGAGGCAATCACATTTGTATAAAATGAAAACATAAAACAGCGCGTGGGATATTCGAGATCGCAAAAATCTTAGTGAGCGCCAGGTTACCAAAGTAAATACGAAGCCGTTCTCTAGGAAGCCTCCGATAATCACTGTGCAGCCACAAGACGTGGAACCCGACTTTCAGCCACACATTCTTTTTAACATAAATGGCTTCCTTTAGATCACTCCCTGCGCAGGATCCAAATTCAGCCGTCGTGCTGGTTCAGTAGTTGTGGTTCTTGGCTGCTGACCCGATAGATGCGCGTTTAATACAGGCCGCGGAGATTACATTTTGATAAAAACAAAATGCTGGAGACGTGTGCTGCGTGATGTCAGTGCACGTTAAAAACCCCATGGTTTGAAATTGCCCGCAGTAATCCACTACGGCGTACCTCATAGCGTGACCCGCTTTGGGACCATAAACCATGTAGAATGGAAATGTTTCTTTTTTTTCCTGCCTGATGAATTTTTCATGTGGAGCCTATCGCACTGAATCCATGAATGCAACTGTTATGTGAATGAGCAATATCCATTCGCCCGACTAAAGCAGCAATACGTTTTAAATTCTTTGCTAAACAGTATTGCTGTATTCTAACTGGTAGGAGCTCGCAGAGAATGAAGATCTCAGAGGATGTAAAATCCCCGGCCACGCGACAAACAAAATTCACCTTTACAATGCAACGAATGGTGCGTGAAAAAATAATAAGCGGGTCAAAAAAGCAAGGACTTCAGATTGTTGGTATTTCACTGTGAAACAAAAACAGAGCTAAATTACACAAAGAGATAAAAGACAGAGGAAAGAATATGGAACACCGCGCTGCGTCATGTTGTGGTTGTGTGCCTTTCCTGTGTCCCTTCTCCTTTTGTACAATTTAGCTATCTTTTACTACGCACAAGCAGCTGGGCGAATGGTAGTGGCGCGGCGTATGCCTTGACGGACGCTCCCACTTACCGCGACGATGACAGGGCAACGCGCATAGCACACACTGGGCAGCGAGAAAGCAATTGCGGAAGATAATGACAAACCACGTGTGCTCATGGTGTCGGTAACACTACGAAAACCACACAAAAAAGACATTCTTGCGCTGGGGAGCCGCATCTCAAGGCGCGTGTGGCCTTTTCGTTTAACAGACCACGCTGCCTAACCGCTGCGTACGCAACGCCTTTAGAGTCCGACGTGACGCGCGCGAGCGTGCGTGCGTGCGACGCAGTGACGTCACTATTACATAAACTAAGCACTTCACAGTGTGGCGCCAACGTCGTAATGGAACCTCCTCTATCTCTGCGTACGCTGCGCTGTCCACGCTCCTCAGTACGGAGTGCGTGTTTTGCAGTGCCGGCACCACTGATCACAAAGGAAACGGAAAAGACAACCTTTGCGCAAAGAACGGTAAGGCATATCTTCGTGTTCTAGCAAGAAGGCTGCACCTCCTTTGGCCGTAGGATGCTGGACTTTAGAGGGGTGGTATTATGGCGCGCACAGGGTAACACTTAGTTGTAGCTTATGCAGCGCGCGCACCCGCCGACGTGTCGAGAACCTCGAGCTATCAACGAGTTTTTAGGCCGCGTCGATAACCTACTGCTGCGTGCCCTGATACGCTCGAATCACCGAGCGCATTATTCAATTTAGTTGTACATTGGTTCGACAGGACAAAAGCGCCACTTCGAATTGACCCGACGTTCGAATTACACGACTTTGAGCCAAAAGATTATTCAGCAGTGTTCAGGTCCTCATGAAACAGACTATTACACATGTGCGTGAAGAGACACTGAAATAACTGCTGTTGTAATCAAGGCCAGTCTCTCGTTCGGAGTATGGCTCATTATCGTGAAAGGAAACTGGCGCTGGTTTCTTCTTTAGAGCGAATGGTGGCTGCATCGTTTTGTTTCGGTCCGGAACTTCCTGACTGTGGCAGTCAGAGCTCAGTTCTCCTCGCCCGTAGTACATTAGGAGAGCGACAGAACTGTCGACTCAATCCCCCCTCGCCGCAGCGTTCAGCGAGAGCCCATACTTTGTGCAGCATCAGTACCGCAGCTGTTGGCACAACTTGCTGGGAACTAGAAGGCAAAGAGCGAGCACCTACAGGGCAGCTTTTGTAGCGCTACGGAAGAGATCGATGAACCCTGGTGATCGATAAAGCCGGGAGTCGAGACTTCTTCACCGGCGTCTCCTTAGTCTTTCTGATTGGTTCTTACGCTTTGTGGAAGAACAATCGCTGGGATCCGCTAATTGTTTGGCCAGTGTCCCTCCTTGTGTCCATCTGGGCGCCTAATATCTCACAGGAGTGGATGATTAACGATGAGCTTGTTCTAATTATTTGTGACGTATAGGCAAGGAAGCCGTAAAGCAGACGTGCAAACTGTCATTCGGAGAGCTCCAGTTTTTATTTGGAAATCGATCGCAGCACAGTCTTTTGTTTAATAAGATCCATAAAATGCTTTTTAAATGCAGCGCCAAGTGATTGCTCTGGTAGCCGGATTGATATTTTCGAAATGAAATGAGAATTGGTCGAGGTCTACTATTTATCAAAGGAATTAATAAAAGAATTCATTAATCTGGAACTTGCGTTCGCTGCATATTTGTTCCTTTGAAGGAAAAGCGATATACGTATCTTAAAAGAATGGGTTCTCTAAGTTGGCTGTAACGAATTTTAGTGAGAAAAACTATCGTAAAGCCCTTTATTAGTTTCTAGCTTTGTGCATTCACCCTAAAGAATGTTTTAGAAGCAAACAGGTATAGCTATGAACTTGCGACTGTTAAAACATTACACGGATGCAGTGCTGACCGCTGAGAAATATTGCACTATTGAATATAAACATCAGTCAGGCATTATTTAATCTCTTTTTGCAACTTTCCAAAAGATTTATATACCAATAAAAACACGAAAGAGGAAACCTGCACAAAAGTGTTGCTTTTCTTCAAGTTTCTGAAATGAATAACAATTACCGACGTATTTTGCTTTTCATACCATCATCTTGCGCTCCGTTTGGAAGAAGAAAAACCCGCAAACAAAAATTTTGTGTCTACAGCCCTTTAAGCTATCCGCAGTAAAATTGAGGCAAGTCAGTTTTGTATGATGAGTGGAAAGCGAGTGCTCCATGTACTACTGGGGACAAAAGCTTCCGCAACGCGAGTTCTTGGAAAGACGTTTATTGCAGCTGCATCTCGCTACCCAGTCACTTAATATTGTGAAGAGAGGAAGGAGCATTTAGGCGTTTAATGCCATCATACAATATCAGGCGACCGGGTAGCGATGTTGAGATACAATAAACGTTTTTCCTAGAACTCGCGTTGTGGAAACTTTTGTCCCCAGTAGTACGTCAGAAAAACTTCGCTAACATTTCAAACTATCTGCGCACTCTTCAAATTCTGGCGAAACATGGGGCAATATTTTTTCGTAAATTCTTAAAAATCCATATTTTGCAAGTGAGGTTTCGCTTTTTTCTCATAGTGTGTGATTAGAGAACATTTGTCATAAATAAATGCGCTCAAAAGAAGCTTGCCCTCTGCTTTTACCGTGCCTGAATATTTCTTAGGTGTACAAGCAGGAAAAAGAACATTGATAAAACGGTTTCCTTCGCGCGCAGAGAAGGTTTTAAATAAATTGTTTGCGCAGATAGCTGCTCACAATACGTTTCGCGAACCTCATATTAGTTTTTAGTTCATAGCAAGAAAGATATAAAGATATGGACATTCCTTATGCACCAAGGCCTATATCGTCAAGCCTTGTGAAGTTCTCCCTTGACCGCAATTAAATGTATTTCAGCTAAATAACATGTAATTCCTTCTTGGATGGTTTGACCTCTCACGAACGTGATTATTCCTCACCACTTTTTATTTTAGCTAGCATGTCTGCGTTTCTACTTTTTAGCTGAACAACAACCTTTCTTTCAAGTCAGACGTGCCAGATAAAGTATTCGTAACATGTTGTACAGTTGGTGCTCCTCTGAAAGTGCCACCAGGAATTAGAATCTTTGGGCTCTATTGTTGTGGAAATTTTTAATAATATTCCAGTTACAGAAGGAACCGAAATGCTCATCTTCGTCCAAAAAAAAAGTCAGCGGGCTTTCTCTCTGCTGAAGGTTCCTGATAGAGAAATGAGTGTGGCGACATTTTACGGGAAATCTTTCTGACGTGTTGCGAAAAGGTAACCACTTCGCATGATCATTAGAAAAATTTGGCATTACTTTGGCTATTTGTGGTTTCCGCCTTGGAACGTGCATTGTTTGTTGTGCTAAAGGCTACGATTTCGGTTGGCTCCACATGCGAGGCAGCACCCGATCCTTTACAACATGTACGTGATAAGAAATTGCGATAAGAAATTGATAACAACGATAACAAATATTCCGTGTAGCGCCAAAGGAAACATCGAAGATTTGTTGTTTTAACAGTTATTCCGCGCTGTGCTAACAGTCATGCCGTTCAAAGCTCTGGAACGTCGTCGAATTTCCTGCCTCCAAGTTTTCATTGGAGCGGCATTGTTGCGCTCTTTACTTCCGCGGTGAAAAACGCGAGCTTAAACTCCACACGAGTCGCACGACTTTTCAGAAGACCAGTTGCAAAACCGTCTCATTAGTAATGTGAAGAGTAACACTAAAGGCGCGAAGGATATACGAAAACTATCGGGGTGGTAGAAGCGAAGCAAGGCTGCAGCAAACACAGGCAGTGCAGGACTCAATTATGATTGGGAAGCTGAGATACGGGAGAGCAGAATAGAGGAGAACAAAGGCCGAGTGTAATAGGGGCCAGTTGTTATAACGGGAAGAGACCGCTTGCATTTCCAGAAAACCCACCCAGAAAGAGCTTGTAAGTGCAGGAGGGGAGAAAGGAAACAGTGAAAAAAGAGATATAGGAGACACTACCGAAACTTTAAGTAGAGATGTGGCGCCAGTTTGAACCTTGAATGCGCGAGATGTACACCAAGAATTGTTTTCTGCATTAAATTTCTGTATCTTGTTGAGAGTAAAGGCATTTGAAACAACAAAGTGGCGTTATGCACTTCGAGCACAAATTCTTATTTTCCCAGTGCTTTCACATCTCCTTTCTTTTTTGGGCATCAAAGACATTGTTGAGAAATCCAGGTCGCTTTTCTTACTTTCACAGCAGTGATGCATAGTTTCAAGTGTATCAATTCGTCAATTCCCGTGAAAAAAGAAACATTTCGAAAGTCCTACTCTCACGAAACGTATCAGCTCACCGGCAACTCAGACGAAATCCGCCAGAGCAGGTGTTTCCAAATGGGCAGCTGCATACCTCCCTCATCTGTTATTATTGCATTTGTCACATCCTTCACTGCAGCTTTTGATCGGGGTAGAAATCATACTGTTATAGGTTTCGCTAGCATTAATGATGGAAAAGATTTTTGGAAGCTCTAATGAGCGTACACCGCAATGGGAGTGCGATAAAAAATAGCCCATGCAGGGTTTTCTGTGTCCAGTCCTCCTGTCCAGTTCTGTTTCCAGTCCTAAATGTGCTTGGATTACATTCTCCGAATAAATTCTCAACTAAGTAAGCACGTTTCGATTGGCTTCGAAGGTACCACCAAGACCAAAGTGAAATGCCAGCTTTCAGTTGCCCTACAGAGGTGTCACCTTGCCACCGACGCCGTCTCGCACTCGCCGAACGCTCAACAAGATGCCAGCTTTCACCGGCTTCCCTTCTCTTCTGACACGTTGCTCCGATGCCCTAGGCTTGGGTTTCCTTGCAGCGCTTTCCTTCCGAGACACTTCTGGGTACCCCGGAAGAGGGAAGCCATCCATCTCAGTCCGAAGAGCAGCCGCTCTCCCTGACTTAATTAGGGCTCCGTCTCAGCGTCCACCACGTCCTCATCCTCGGCCTCTCGATTGCCAGGAAGTTCGAGTCAACAAACGCGACGCTGGATTTGGCAGCTGGCGTTCTTTGTAACATTGCTCGCTTACAATGAGTGCCAGCGCGGAGAGGTGTACGCTGGTTCAGTGAACCGGAATATGTGCTGCTCTAGTTACTCGATCAAATCATCACCGTACCACCAATGCGTCGCACAGCCGCTTTTGATTCTAGAAACTACTTTCTGTTGGTCGCGCCGAAAGTGCTTCCTAAGCACTCGGCGCAGATTCCATAGAAGTGTGCCGATTTTGAAACACAGGGTTTATAGCGAGCTGTCGCTGCCGCGTTCTTAGGTGCACATTGTTATCACTATGCGAGCACCATGAAATACCTTCTCAAGGGCTGAAGGCTTCAGAGACGTGGTACGTCATAACTGAAAGTGGTGGCATTTACCTCAAGTTCGGAAACGGTCTTCCTCAGGTTTCCATGGGCCCTGAAGTCGCAAAAAAGTGAACGTTCCCGAAATTTCATCACAAACGTTGATGTGGTCCACGGAAATCTTTCAATTTTGATCGTCCGATTATTTTATTTTTGACAGCACTATTCTGCATTAGCTTCCCTTTAAAGAATCCTATTGAACTTCTGGATCATTTCGAGAAATATGGACACAAAGTATTTACGTGATTCTGCTCAGTTATCTAAACAACGGAAGCGGACATAGTCCTTTGTGCACCCTTTCCTCTTTTATTCTATTCTCTGTTTACTTTACCTTTCTTGCCAATTGGGGCTGGTACTTGGGGGCTTTGCTACGATGCAGACAACAAACCCGTTTCACGTCTGCTTTTTGCAGCTGTCATCCCTACTCAGCACGTGCGCTGTGTGTACACCTTATCGGTGCTTCAGCGATGATTCCTGCTGCTTGTTCCAAGAGCCCGTACCTAATATCTGCCCCAGTCAGTACCGCTTCATATGCCGCTGTTGTGCAAGTCCTCGTGGCTTCCTCCGGATCGTGCGTTTCATCAACATCGAAATCAGCGAGACCGCTCTACCCAATTGACTACCACAATCTTTAGAATTTCAGTGGGCATGGGAGCTTCGCTACGATGCAGACAACAAACCCGTTTCACATCTGCCTTTTGCAGCTGTCAACCCTACTCAACGCGTGCGCTGTTTCTATGCGTTATCGGTGCTTCAGCGATGATTCCTGCAGCTTGTTCCAAGAGCCCGTACCTGATATCTGCCCCAGTAGCGCTTCATATGCCACTGTGCAAATGATGCAAGTTTTCGTGGCTGCCTCTGGATCGTCCATTTCATCGACATCGACACCAGCGACACCCTACTTCCCTACATAAATGCCTACCTTTATCTTCAGGATTTCAGTTGGCATGGGGGCTTTGCTACGATGCAGACCACAAACCGTTTTCACATCTGCCTTTTGCAGGTGTCAACCCTACTCAGCGCGTGCGCTATTTCTATGCCTTATCGGTGCTTCAAGTGATGATTCCTGCTGCTTGTTCCAAGAGCCCATACCTAATATCTGCCCTAGTACCGCTTCATATGCTACTGTGCAAGTGATGCAAGTTTTCGTGGCAGCCTCCGGATCGTCCCTTTCATCGACATCTACACCAGCGACACCACCCTACGTAAATGCCTACCGCTATCTTCAGGATTTCAGTTGGCATGGGGGCTTTGCTACGATGCAGACAACAAACCGTTTTCACATCTGCCTTTTGCAGCTGTCAACCCTACTCAGCGCGTGCGCTGTTTCTATGCCTTATCGTTGCTTCAAGTGATGATTCCTGCTGCTTATTCCAAGAGCCCGTACCTGATATCTGCCCCAGTACCACTTCACATGCCGCTGTGCAAGTGATGCAACCCCTGTTTCCGCTCCACCTCCCTTTAATTTTGTTTGTCAGGCCCCACTCCCCTCTGTAATGATCACTGGACCAAGAGAGTAAGTGAAATAAATAAAAATAAATAAATAATTAAATTTAAGCTACGAACACAATTGAACCCTCAATCAATATCGCAGCTTTTAGTAGAGGTGTTACGAAAATATTTATTTCTTGTTATAATAATGCTTTTCCTATATATAGAGAAAAGGCCGCCATGATATAGATGCTTTGAAATTTTAATACTATTCATTTAAGTGTAACGCAGACAATTACCGCGGCTACTGCGGCACGCTTACGCTGAGGAAACCTCAGTTAAAGTCTGTGCCCGTTTCCCAAGGGTCTCAATAGCAGAAGGTTTCCAGCGGTAAGGGGAGGCGGTGGGGACAGCTTCATTCGTGTAAATTTCTTAGGAGCTGCCACTTAAGTTTTCAAACTTGTTTAATTTTGCTGCGGTCGGTTTTCTATTCCCGCGAACGGCTGCTCAAATGAACGGCATTGTGTGTTATTTTATTAAAGCGAAACAGTATTTTGTAGAAGAATACCTTAGGCCTATTTGTTGATACTGAAGCACTGTCAACCTATATCTGCTGGAGCGAATTCAGGGGGTCCCATATGTGCTATAAAGAAACGGAATTATATAACAGCTAAAAAGAAAGGATCACCGAATATGCCTCCACTTTTTGCCATTTCCCTCTGTGACATCACATGAAAATATACTTGTAACTTACGGTACAGCACAGCTAGTAAGGTATGTAATCTAGCTGCTTGTACAGCGCAGAAAACTGGTTCGCAAATTTGGTCAGGTGGAACACGTATTAAAAGCGTGTTATTCATCATTAAAATAAAATATCAGCCATCATGCCTACATTTTAAAAAGATGCGAAGTTTATTGCGCTTTCTTTACAGCAGATTAAACAAACCCAGGTAAGATAGAGAAATTGCGCTACGCACACCTAACAAAAAGCCTGTCCTCCCAGTTTTTGAAAATTCGAACCATCGGTCTGCATTAACGAGTTTTGCAAAGTGGCTTAGATTTATTTACAGACCTTAGAAACACCCTTCATGCTAACACGCACCTCTAAGCTTCACACTCAATTTCTATCTTTTATTATAATTTCAGTAGCCCAGGTTTCCGCACCCATCCTGTTTAATGGCGGTGAAATTAGAGCTCACCGCGGGGCAGAGGAAGCACTGAAATGATTACAGACCTGATTCTAGACAAATGCTTAATTTTTCGTATTTATTGTAGCCGCAGCATTTTCATATATGAGCACGAATTATGGCTGACATGTCCAATACTATTTTTTGTGTTGCCTATAAATGCCTATTATTGGTGTTGGGGCCTGTACATGCGTATTTCATATGTTGGTGTACATAAATTCCCGATTTCTTTTGAGTGGTGAATAAACACTGACGTGCTATTACGCTTTTGAATTTCGTTTTCCTTCGGCTCCCTTTCGATTACCGCCGCAGCGGTGGCCAAAAGGTTGAGCGTCCGCCTCGCATACGGGAATTGCAAGGTTCGATCGCCAGTGCCCCCGGGCACCAACCGGTAATACAATGTGTACAAGCTATCCCCGTGCCTGGTAATTGGCTTCTTTAGGGTGAAATACTTCAAAAATGGGTCTTCGACCCAACCTTGAGTAGAAGAAAACACCTTGTGCCATGGCGCTTTTTGGCCACAGATGCCCTTGCGTCATGAAAATCCATCGTCATCCACTTTTGTTACCAGTATTCATACATGGCAACATTAGATGACCTCTTCAGTTGGGGCTGGTCAACAATGTGCAAACACCCACTGTGTCAGTAGCGTCTACCACTTCAGCCGAAAATTGCGAAACAACCATTTTTCTGGCGGCTTTTCCCCCTGCCATTCCATCGTGACAGAAGCTTAGAGCACCGTTTGACTGGTAATAGGTAAAGTGCCGAATGACAACGCGTTTGGGAGAATATTCGAAATGGATTACAGGTTCGCCCACAATGACAATTAGCAAGGCTCTAGCAGGAGCACCCCACTTTACAAAGCTGTTATTCGTAATAGGCGTATTATTCAAATCAGTCCAGTTGCCGACAATGGAGAAACATAATTCTGCGCCCTTCAGAATGATCACAGGCACGCGTCCCTCACTTGGACCTCTGTTTCTTTCACACATTCCCACTAAGTCCAGAAGGGTGTCCGTGTGTTCGTAAAAATAAGGTTTAACCCTCGTATGATGTTATTGCCCAAATCCTTAGCTGTTCACGATCTAGACTGTGTTCGCCAGTGTACCGTTCGTAAAACATTTAATTGTATGTCTTATATAAGTTATCTCCATGTTTTATCTAAGAGTATTACCGGAAAGAAGCACGAAACCCTGCAGGGCACCAGGCAAATGTCGAACTCTGGAAGCCCTTATCCTCCATAGAGCTGATATTGAGACAAGCCTGCAAGGACAATAGGAAGAATTTTTTCTTCGCAGATATATGCGAGGCATCAGTGCCTGCGAATATTGCATAGGTGGTAGTGGTGTTTTTTTTTATTAAAAAATTAGTAGAAAGGAAGGAAAAGATTTTTGCTAGCCCCGGCATCTGCCATCGATACTGAAGCACCTGAGCTGGGGCAGCGGAAATAAAGGATAGCAGGCAGAATGGAGAAATTAAATGAAAGAGGTGAGGGGACAGGAATAGAGGACAGTGGGAGAAGTAATATGTACAAACTATTTACACAATAATAAATGTGTCCAGGTTATGCGCGCGATTAGTTCATTTTAAATGAATTAAAACACACGCGCACAGCACGTGTTGGCTACAACTGGAGTGGGGCGTCCAGTTATTAATCGTTCAAGGTAGAACTCGAGGAGCGTTCGGTCACTGCGTGTAACTACCTGACGGAGAACAGACGGGACGTCAAGCCCGTGTGTTCGAGGAATGCACAGAGGCTCACAAAGTTTGCTCACGAGTGCGCGCATCAATGTTCAATGTTCGGTGTATCAATGTTGTATAATGAGTGTATCAATGAGTGTATAAATGTTCGGCTAATGGAGCACAAGCTGGCTGTCGAGGCATTATCAGGTCCGGGACACTTGGCGGCACATTGCAAACGTTTCAAGGATAAATGTGCTCCGATTTATCATCTGACTAGGGTCATTTTTGCAAGTTCAGACCAGAGGGAACGCGAAATACTGGAAGCATTCCTCATTCACCAGGAACGACAGTTGTGCCTAAGCAGCCCAACGTTATCTTTGTCATCGAAATAATTGTATTTCATGAACGAGAAGGTGCCGTCGCACTTGCGCTTTAGGGTGGGATCTATTGTACATGTTTGCCTATATCTTCAATGTGTCTGTCTGGAATAAAACCAGTTGATGCCTAGTGTTCGTGGTGTCCGTCTTTCTTTCTTCGGTCCTTGTCTGTAGCGCTAGTTACCATGTGCATTGAATCTTCAGATCTTATGCCTGATGTTTTCGAAATCAAGATGGAAGTCGTATGGGGGCCTATAACTTCCTTTTTTTATCGCACGATAAGAAACGAAATATTAAACGTGTCTGAGAGGCCTGCCATGTCTAGAAGCGTTGTCATGGCAGAGATGTGCTACTTTAAAAGACGAATCATAGTAACATGGCCAAAAGCATCAATTCAGTTTTTTACTCATTCTTTTTGTAAAGCACGTGCCTATGTTCGTTCAAAATTATTAGGAATTTTACCAAGTGGGTCCGTATATGAATGCAGATCCCCATCAACAAATTAGGCAATCAGGGTCAATCGGCACTACAGCGGCATTCGTTACGAGTAAAAATTTTCAAGTTAAATGAGCGGTAAGAAATTGCCTTGCGCGCTCTTTGAAGAAGCCACCAAAGAAATTAACTCAAGATTCTTATACTTGTGCGCGCGCTCTAGCTGCTCTGATTGTTAAATGCAAAACAAATTCTTCCTTCCGCACCGTTCACGCCATGCCATCCCACCTTTGCTTCAGGGGAGTGTTTACTTTAGAACTTGATCTTTGCCTGTTACTTGCAAGTCACGCCTATGACCATGACAGCAATCATCCATTCAATTTTTGTTATCGCGCAAGATTGATGACCGCGCAGAAAGGGCGTGGCGTAATTTCTTCTCTCGGCGCCAGTCCATCCCATCCAAAGCTCATCGGACCCTTAAACTCTCATTTTGATTGGGCTCCCGTTCTTTTGCACCCATTTCTTTGTCACTCTATTAAAAGTGGCCCGAAACTGGCAGTACCTCCCGGCATATGTCCCCAACTATCCAAGGCTACATCTAGTACTGTAAACTTCATCTTGCTCTTTCATTTTTTAAAAGAAAAGCAAACGCCCACACTCCCTTAAGGCACTGCAGTTCCTTTTTACCCCCTATATGCCTTTACCTGACGGGTTAAATTTGCTGCGTTCGTGAATTCTCTCCGCGGAACGCATTTGAACGTAGGAAGCGGCCGACCGCCGACTCTCGCTCAAGGCTAATTGGCGATCGGAAAGGAATGTAATGAGCGAAACGCAGAGCACAATGGAAGGCAAAAGTGCTTGTGTGGAAAGTCGCTTCCTCTCTTGTTTTCTGTATCATATTAATTCGGTTATCTATCACAGCGAATTTTAGGCACCGTAACGAGAAATACCAAACGGTTTGTGTAGGTTGCGAAATCATAAGAAATTTTCTATCATACGCCACTGTTCACTTGAATCTGCACACCCGCATCTGTGTTTCCTTTTTCCTGCTACTCTTTTGATCAACGCTATGTTTGTTGAAACAAACGAGAAAATTTCCAAAATTTATATTTTTATGCCTGTTACATCAATCAACGCTGCAGGACATTAATGTTTCCAAATGCACGTATTGGCACACCCTGGCACAACGATCTAATGCTACACCGCAGACAAGAAGTTTGAGAATGACACGTGTATTAATTGTTACTGAAAGAAATATAGTTGTCAGTTTTTTGTCACTCTCCTTGTGGAATCACGTAGGTTGAACGACACCTCTGCCCTGAATTTCTGGTAACGACTACGGACATCGTTGCAGTGAACGGAAGACTATATGACAGCCCACAATAAACCTACCTCAAAATTATACTGTAATCCACCCAGCCATTACTAGTTTAGCCATTCCTTAACAATCCTTAATGCTTGAGTCGAAACACAAAAGAGCGAACACGATAAATTGAGGAATAAAGTGTGCAAAGGCGAAACACACAAAAAGCGTTACGTCGTTTGTGTAATTTCGCTGCCCTGTGCCGTGCTGTTTTTTTTCACGGTTTCTAATGACCGACCAAGTCAAAGGGGCAATAGCAATAACAAGAGCGCCTCGCAAGGCGGGTGCTGCCTTTCAGAAATTATCGCATTATTAAAATGTACTGCCACCTTGTCTTTCTAACAAAATGAGTAATATTGAGTCCAACTATATATATATATATATATATATATATATATATATATATATATATATATATATATATATATATATATATATATATATATATATATATTTGAGTGCGCAAGCAACACTGTGATTCCATAGCAGGTAGCTCCGTATCGATTTCGAGGTCTTAGTATATATAATCGATAGTTTTACGTTTAGGCCTCACGGAAATACAGCTGCGTCGACAAAAACTCGAAATCACCAATTCGTGGTTAGCGCTCTCGGCTACTGAGCCGGAGTTACCGAGTTCGAACCCGACCGCGGCAGCTGCGATTTTATGGAGGAAAAACGCTAAGGCGCCCGTGTGCTGTGCGATGTCAGTGCACGTTAAAGATCCCTAGGTGGTCGAAATTATTCCGGAGCCCTCCACTACGGCACCTCTCTTCCTTTCTTCTTTCACTCCCTCCTTTATCCCTTCCCTTACGGCGCGGTTCAGGTGTCCAACGGGATATGAGACAGATACTGCGCCATTTCCTTTCCCCCAAAACCAATTATTATTAGCCGAATCCCATCTCATTAAACATCCACGGGAGAGATCAAATGCACTTTTTGGTGCAATAGCACTAAGATTTGCAGTCTCGATTAACTCGTTGTCCGGCTGTCTGAAACCAGCTAGACCTGCAGAAATAATCTAAATACATAAATATAAATAAGGCCTCGAATGCGCCACGCGTGGGTTTCGAACCAGTGGCGGCGCGGCCAAATCAGATTCACTGGCCACTGCGCGAGACCCCAATACTACCGCCGCAACGTTTTTCTTATTTGCGCAGAAAAAGTGACGAAAAGAAAAATTTCATAAGCTCATGCCACAAAACATCCGGCTGCATTATAAGAGCCCGCCATGCCACCGCAGGCCTCAACTTCCCAAACGTCAAAATTTTGGGAGGCACACACATGCATCTAGATAGGGGAGCCAGCTCGGCGGCTCTTAAAGAGCAGCATATACTCCACGGAACAAAGCGCACTGCTCAAGGAATAAAGACCTTGATGACCGCGGTGTTTCGGCGTGGAGGTCCAGAATTCCGCTCTTCCATGAACTGAGTAGTCCCATCAGCATAAAGAGATCATAAGGCACAACACAATTTTGCCTCAAAAGGCAAAAGACGGATAATGTAGGTTGTTAATTCAATGCCCTTCTTATACATTCGTTTCAATATGTCCTAGAAGAACATAGCATCACTGCAAAGAATAAAACAATTGTCACTGGTCTCTGGCGTGTGGTACAGGCGGCTTTTGATCGGCCAAGGCGACTCTCTAGCGCTGCGCATAGCATGTCGTTGCCTTCAACAACTTCCGTCCATGTGCAATGGATCCAGAATACACCGCTATCACAGTATCCTCTAAAGTGCGTTAAGCGGTACCAAAATTTTATATTGCGCTTACGCTTAGCTTCCTACTCACCCATTTTGCCGACATTTGCCTGAAGTCTTGTTTTGGAACCCTAGCCTCGAACCGAAAACGAAATCAGACGTGACATGCTAGGGCACATACTTCGCAAGTGGTTAAGTAAACAAAATTGGCTGTAATTTTCTAAACTAATTTTTCTCGCTACTTGTGTAAAGCAAAAACGAGGTGACCGGCTGTGCAGATACGGAGTTCACTGTAAGGAAATTTGTGTGTTTTTATAGATCCCATTTCTAGCAAAGAAACTCTAAGCGAGCCGGGGAAACCGCTTGTTGGCTCTGCCACCGAGACGTGTTCACGAAATCAGGAGACATCTTCGCGCCGTGCTAGAGCAATAAGTTCTGTTGACTTAGCGTGAATATGTTCAACGAGTAAAATGTGTACGCGACCACTTAGACAAGGCTGTTTCACCCATTTCGTACTGAGCGCCTCATCCAAAGAGATGTACTTCCGCTTCGCCCCAGCCACGCTGTGATGTTTTCGGCGAGGCACGTGCCCCTGCTATTTCGAAAGTTGAAATTATGTTCCCCCGAAGGGGGCTTCTGCAGAGAGCTAAGAATCACAGTATTTGCCACTTTTTCGTTATATGCATTTTGCCAGTTGGGGCTGTAAATGCGGAAAATGCGGATTCATTATTTTCTGAACAGTGTGCACTTATTTTCATAGCACAAATGTTTCTAATACCTCTTCGTGTCATAAATGAAATCTAGGAAATGCGGTGGTGTTGATTGCGCAAGGGTTGCACCACGCAACGCACATGATGTTCTTTCCAATTTCGCTAATGCACCAGAAAATTCTTCCGAGCGCAGAAAGAACGAAAAAAAAACGATGACGAAATCAGCTACAGCCAAAAAATCTATCTGGGGTGTAGCTTGCGTGCGTCTGCACGCTGAAGAGGCGGCTGCTTCGCTGTGGGCCATTTCTGCGTGACTCAAACCAATGGGCTTGCACTTTATAACCTTAGAACTATATTGTCGTAAATTCCAAAAATAGTGAATATCTAAAAAGCTGCATGGATGAAAGAATAAGGCAAAAATATTCGGCAGACTATTAAGCTCAACTTTTAGGGTATGACGCAATAGCGTTATTTGGTCCCTTCATCAGCCTAGGGCCCTCTTTGCATTTCACTTCGGAGACACGGAGACTGTTCTTTCCTTTCTCTTCTAGAATTTTAGATTTTTATTTACTTGAACTGCAAGTTATTTGTTTTAGCTTTAAGAAAGTCTAACCAACGTTCCTCAGTGGTCTAGGGGTAGCGCGCCAGGCTCAGGGCCAAGAAGCCGCCGTTCGCGTCCCCGCTCAGCCATTTTTATCTCCTGCGCAATTGCTTTTCTGTCTTCAGAGACACTACGTAATGGTGAATAAATGACGTTGTGACCCTGTGGACAAATGAGGAATTGTGCAGCAGTGTCGTCACCATTGTTATACAGCGGATCGTTGTGCGGTGTGATCTCAGATCCCGAAATGCGTCATGTAGACTGTGACCTTCACACCAATCACGATTTAGTGAGAGGGTTCTGACGTCACAATCTACTTCAACCAATTGAAAATTATCCTTCCACACACACTGGGGTACGCGTCAAACAGGCAGTCTAACGTTATCCCTTCAGTACAAACTAGAACATCTCCTCCAGCGCTCCTGAAGAAGGACGCCTCATGTCTAATGTTTGTTCCAACAAGAACTTGCGAATTAGAGGTTGGCAGAACCTTATGGGGTGGCTGAGCCTGATGCAAGGAATGGTAAGTAATTAGGTAAATATAGACTCGCATTCTTTGATTAGTTGTTTTGTTTTCATTCAGTGGTCTAGCGTTATCTAAATAAAGAAGCGGTTTCTTCAGTTAAGTATTTTGTATCTATGCAGTTTTCTTACAGATATCCTTCAACTTTTTATGCCAGCCCAGATTTACATTAGGAACGTAATTTTGCCTCACATGCATCTTCAGGATTAATGAGGTACTAAATGCTTTCAATGTCCTTAGACCATTAAAAAAGTTAGTATAACACATCCGCAGACAGGATGGCAGGTTCGCCCACCTGATTTCGTAAGCCATTCCGAGAACCAGATATTGTGCGAATCTTGTAGAACAGAGAAATAAATTAAACCCTTGTTTGTCGCCTCCGCCTATCGGGCTTTTTATCTCTTTCGCGTTGTTCCGTAAGATTGACGTTAAGCTAGTTACTCCAAGAATGATGACGGCTTTCAGCAGCCCTTTGTTGCGGTCATTTGGCAATTGGGCAGTTTCGATTATTGCAGCATGGTCACAGCATGAAATACAAACTTTTCTTACAAAAATGCTAGCTTTTCAAACGAAGCACTGGGCTATTTTCAACTTTACCGTAAAAATAGAACTACCCTCACTTGGTCCTCATGCACACCGTGTAATGAGCGTCAGTAAAGAGATGAAAGCGTGAGACAACATGGAAACATTTATTGCCGCGCAAAAAGATCATCGAAAAACATTTGCGAAAGCACACCACAATAGCTTGGAACCACCCAAGATACATTATGGCGTAAATTATTACTCTGTTATCGGCGAATAATAACTGTCAGGACAAGTTGTGCCGCGTTTATGAGCTAGGCAGCGTCCGCGCGTACCAGTACCATTGTCATGAGCCCTGAAGATAAGTGTAGAGTTCTTTACTGCTCCATCGTGCGCTGTTTCCGTCAGAACAACGAACTACGTGTATACGAGGCAGCAAGTTTCTTACCGCGAAAGATCTATAGCCCCAGGCCGCCCTTGTTTCAACAGCCGCGGAATTATACTGCCCCTTCTTCCTGCGCGGTGTAGTTAGGAAATTAAACCTGCATTTATATTCCTTCGAGTAATTAACGTTGAACTGATTGAGATTTCTCGTCTCTTCTGCTTTCTTCAGTACAACATATATTTCACCCACTGCAAGAATCGAAAAAATAACTAGGAACCTGGTATTATTTCGCACTGGTTCGCAAACAATCGGCTCGCACTTCACAGCGAGAGAGCTAAGTGCACCGTTTTTCACTCCAGGAAAAAGAATACATTTGTGACCATGTAACTCTAACCCTGAATGGTGGATATTTGCTTAATGGTTCCCACATCAAGCGTTTGGGCGTTGCCTTCAATTCTAATATGCACTGCAAACAACAAATTAAAAATCTTTGCTGAAATTTTGCGTACGTCTTTCGCATCTTGTTAAGGGCAAGGTATTGTTTTCATGCAATGATTTGGCGTGTATTGTATTTCTCTTTTGTGTGGTTATTTGTGGTACTGTCTAGACACATCGAGCCGTACCTATAAAACATATTTAGGACCAGTTTTTCGGTTTCAGAAACATCCCGTTCGTACCATAAATTTTCGCAAGAGGAACGGTCCCTAGTCGGCAATTTTTTGAACAAATACGAATGTTACCCGTGCAAGGTGCATGCAAACTAAAGATAGCTGAAATAATAAAAATATTAAAGCTAAGGATCCTTTGCCTCTTGCGCTGTTAAAATCACCGATGAGGCAAACAAGGGCTGCTACTAACAGTAGATTTAACCTTCGATCATGCCACAAAGCTTATGATCAAAGACTGTAAGAATACAATGGTGGCCGTATGTGGGATGAGGTTACCGATGTCATCAAATTCAAACGATGTATGTTTTGCCTGCCTGAGATGGTGGGAATGAATATTTTTGCTATGCTGATTATGCATTCGTAAACTTAGCTTCTGTCCTTTTTCTTGCACTTGTCATTTTGTGCCTTATATTTCTAAATTTGAGCATTTTTTACCATGATTTACTTATTCAAAACTTTTAACGGCCTTTGCGGGCATTACATAGAAGAGGACAACAACAGTGTAAAGCAGCACTAAATTGCAATATGTACAAAGGCGCGTAAGAAGACACCACATTGAAATTCCCATCGTAAATTAAAAAAAACATGGACAGAAAGCAGAAAACGTTGATGTTAATTTCAGTGGATTGTTTCCACAAGAAATTAAGAAAAATGAAAGTGTCAAGAGCAGAACTCAAGGCATCGTTTCAGACCGGAATCAAATTTATCTGGATCATTGGTAGATGCAATGGTACCACTGAGCTGATTCCAATGGCGGATGGCGAGGACAGGCGAGTGAGCAAAGATATTAGTTATAAGGGTAGGTTTGAGGTTCAGTTTGTATCAAAGGGTAGAAAAAATTGACCGGCCGGCATGATAAGGCACACAGCACAGGAAGTATGACTATGATATAATACGTGGAAACAGGATAGCATGGAAAACATTCTCCGTCTTCTGGGTGAAGGTAAGCTTATATATTCTTAAATTTCCGTTGCACTTGATGTTCTCAAGTAATTTTTAGATATAAACCAAACGGCTTTATTCTGCACAGATTCTGGTTTCGTTAGTAAGCAGGTTAGGTGTGGGTTGCAAATCAAGGCGGGGTATTACACTTTCCAGCGTAATAGTGAATTGTACGCTCGAACCTTTTGTGTCTACGCTTGCTAAACGAAGGTTGCGTCGAAGGAAGATGACTGTCTTGGATGTCGTGTTATTAATACCATCCCTGTGACAATTCTAAGAAAAGTCGGATGCTAAAATATCCCCTCAACACTTATTGGCGTGTGCTGATTCTATCGGCAAATTGTTCAGAGTGTAATGGCAGGGTACGACACTGTAGGTTGTAGTATATTTGATTACCTTTTCTGTAATGTTAATTTCCATTTGCCACTGTGTGCACTATTTATTTATATCGTTAAGGTCTGGCTATAGAACACTTGTGTCAGAAGGATTACTAATCTGCCTGCATATCACGCAGTCGTCTGCAAATAATCTGACTGTAGATTCCAGGTTATTGCTTCTGTCATTAATTTAAACTAAAAATAAAATCTCTGGTAGGAAAAAGCCGTACAGTACTCTAGATTTAAATCAGGAGAGGGACGATGAATGACCATTTTTAAAGACTGATTGGAGGCGGTTCGTCAAGAAGCTAATGATCCACAAGATAACCTTTTAATTGATGTTGAGATTGCAAAGTTTTTTGATAACGCTTATGAGAGGGACTTTATCGAATGCTTTCGCAAAATCTACAAATATTGCGTCCATTTTACACCGAGCATGAACAGCGTAATGTAGGTCAGTAACAAACTAGAACAATTAAGCCTACTGATTGAATTCTACATTTATCGCAGTGCTTACCGTGGTTTTTCATTTATTGATAGAAAGTCTGCCATTACTTTTGCGATTATCTTATATTTGAGGCATTAAATAACCAAACTGGCTATAGATCTGAATAATTGTTTTGACCTGGGAAAAAGCGGAAAGAAGAATAAAAAGGCAAAAGAACGTTGATTTCCTGTAGCCCCGCAGCCTGGCTTGAATAACTGGGTCTTCGTCCCCAAAAGTTGGTTCTGTTCTTACAAAGACATAGCCGCTGGTGATGAGGCTGTAAGCACAGCTGATGGAATTGAACTTCATGTCAGAAAGCATTGCCGCTGATACAGTATTTTAACCTTTGCACCTTGGTGCTGTAAACTTTTTTTTTTGTCGCTCCACTAACGCCGCGTCCCTCATTGTACTTCATGGCGTGGGGTAAAAATTCCGGGGTAAAATAAACGGCGGTGCAAACAAGGACGCTAAAAAAAAAGGGACAGCGCCGCCGTTCATTTTATAATGCACCAACTCGCCCATCAGGCCGTTATTCCGAATAAAAAGCTCTCCACAGCTATGAGAACTAAGATTTCTGATATTGGCACTTCCTCTAAAAAAAAAAGACTAAATGCAGTAGCTCCATCCGAATGATGTTCGGTGCTCCGTGTTGTGCTATCAAAAGTAAAATTATTTCCTAGTCAACTCAGCTTTGAAAGCATGTTTGACGCTCAAATATTTTCAATAATTCTTGGCGGACTAATTCAGGAAATGAGATGTGACATAATAGTAAGGGGTGCAGTTGTAATCATTTCGTAGGTTTTGCGGTGATCATATCTAAGCATACCTGAATTATTATGATCAATTCTTTTGTAACGAATGACTGCACATAATATACTCCGACACGAGAAAATCAATTTAATCTCTCATAGATTGCGTTAGGCTGTCTATTGATAAAGGAATGTTCTCAAGAGCAGTATACATAGATTTCAGTAAAGCATTTGACTCCATCGATAACTCCATCTTGTTCCACAAACTAGAATCATACGGTACCACTGGACCTCCTTTAATGCTCCTGAAAAGCTTTCTTTGTGACCGAGAGCACATAGTCACTAT